>NC_084982.1:28112776-28291409 GCF_963691925.1 Scomber scombrus
GCTGAAGGGATGAAGGTTGAGGGGTATGCTTTAACATGCAGGTTTCTCACTTTTGGCAGAGCCGAGTGACAGAAATGAATGTGACCAGTAATGTAACTGTGTCTGAGTAATTATGTAATTGTTTTTTCCAATAAGAAAATATTTTTAAGTTAACGTTCCCCATCACTGCCGACCACTCGGACTTTTCTTTATTTTCATGAGCTAATCATGACTAATGAGCGGCTCTGCCCACCACACAGGTGTGCCGTGTAGAACCATGACGTGGTTGTGAGGTAAAGTAGTGAGATGTGTGAGGTTCACGGTGTAATTAACCTGACGGGTCATACTGCTGACATTTAATAAGTGGTTATTAAAATAAACCCCAAAAAAACTGCTTTCGTGTGTGTGTTGTGTGTGTGTGTGTGTGTGTGTGTGTGTGTGTGTGTGTGTGTGTGTGTGTGTGTGTGTGTGTGTGTCCGTCAGTGAGGCAGGTGGTGCTAGCGTCACAGGTGTGCTACATGAGCCGTGTCACCCTGAATTTCCGACATCTCCCCCATCACAACATGGCCACTCTCCACCAAAAAACACCAGCAGGAGCTTTCCTTTTTTTTCTATTATTTTTTTTATTGCTTCTATAGTGATATTTTTTTCCCCAATAAATAAATAAAAAAATTCAACAAAAAAAAAAGGTCACTGGAAGACAAAGACTGATTTGTATGGCAGGTGACCGATGACCTCATGGTTTTTTTTTTTTTTGGCTCCGAGCGCCGATTCCTGCCAAGAGTTTTCTTCACGCTTCAGTGAGAATTCAGTGACCAGGTGTTCATAGCGGACACATTTGAAACGCGCTCAACTGTATTCCTGTTTTATCTTTAAAATGATGTGAGTGAGAGGGTTTTTTTTTTTCTCTCCTTTTTTTATTCTCCCTTTTCCTGAGCTGTCTATGAACATTTTCCACAACAGCTCAGGGCAAGGGTTGGACATTACAAGGTCTTTGGCATAGTGATAGCTATTAAACAGAGATGCAATAACCTCATACCTCCATGATGGAACTCATTTTCATGTTCCAGATTAAAGCTGTGTTTTTTTTATAACATGACGGTGCTGCTGAGAAACGGTGAAGGCCAGGATTTTACTGCCAAACATAAGGGATTAAAAGAAGATTAATTTAAAATGTGCCTGTCTTTGTTATTCTCCTTAATGTATCAGTGAGCATTTCATTTACCGCTCCATCTTTAAGTCACAAGTTTAGTGGAGACAAAGTTAGAAATCAATTATTTGTAACAGTTCAAGGTAAAAAAACTAAACTAAAAAAGAACAACAGAAATATGGGAGCCGGTAAATGAGTTTGTTGCAGGTAATAAAAAAACTGTGAATTGTATGGCACCTTTCAAAAATAGCAAACAACAGCAGACAGACAATAGGGTGCCAATTTAAAATAAATAAATGAATTAAAACAGCATAAAAAACGTAGTGTTATCTTCAGTACCTTGATCCACAAACAGCCCACAATTTTTAAATATAATGGTCATTAATATTAATAAGCATAATACCATCTCACATTATTATGGGATTATTATCCATACTCCACTGGGTTTTTAGGTCCAGTATGCAGTTGATTTTCCTCATTTTCCAGATACAAGTGATTGTTTTTCACTAACAAAGACCACAGCAACTCAGATATGAGTTTAGAGATTTATTGTGACAATGGTAGAACGGTTAGTGGTGGAGGGATGAAGGGATGCAGAGATGAGGGTTGAAGGGTTGGGGATGAAGAGATGAGAGCTGTTGGTTAAGGAGTTGTGGATGAAGCAAGGGGGGCTGAAGGGTTGGGGATGAAGAGATGAAGGTTAAGGGGGGTCGAGGATGAAGGGATTGAGGGGTCGAGGGGTTGGGGAATGAAGGGATGAGGGTCAAGGGGTTTGGGGATGAAGGGATGACAGTTGAGGGAGTTGGGGGATGAAGGGATGAGGGTCGAGGGGGTTGGGGATGAAGGGATGACAGTTGAGGGAGTTGGGGATGAAGGGATGAGGGGTTGGGGATAAGGGTCGAGGGGTTGGGGATGAAGGGATGACAGTTGAGGGAGTTGGGGATGAAGGTGATGAGGGTCGACTGTTTGGGGGATGAAGGGGATGAGGGTTGGGGATGAGGGTTGGGGATAAGGGTCCGAGGGGTTGGGGATGAAGGGATGACAGTTAAGGGAGTTGGGGATGAAGGGACTGAGGGGTTGGGGATGAAGGGTCGAGGGGTTAGGGATGGAGGGATGAGGGTTGGGGATGGAAGGGATGACAGTTGAGGGAGTTGGGGATGAAGGGATGAGGGTTGGGGAATGAGGGATGAGGGTCGAGGGGTTTGGGATGAAGGGATGAGGGTTGGGGATGAAAGGATAAGGGTGGATGGATGGAGGGATGCAGTACTGATCTGATGGTGGGTACAGAGAGGGAAGCAGAGTGGGGGTGTTCCTTAAGTCGAAGAAAAGAGAGAGAATGTTAGAAAGGGTTTAGGAGGGATGGATGGGAGGACTGATACAAAAGAGAGAAGAGTGGATAAGGTGTGGTCAAGTACCTCAAAACTATACTCACATATAGTATCTGAGTAAATGTACTTAGTTACTTTCCAGCACTGTTTTTTTATTTCACTAATTAATTAGATTCAGTGAAATAAGCAAAGACAAAAAATAAACATGAATAAAATAGACAAATTATACTATTTTTACTGCCCTGAAGGCGACTCCTTCTATTCCCACATATCCAAACTGACTCAAGATCCCGTCTCTGATGTCAAGGAATAAAAAAAGATATAAAAGATTTGTATTTTTTTTTTTCCTCCATAAATCTTCTTTACTCTTCAACCTCTCCTGTCAGATTTGGCACGAGCATCTTACTCGCCAGTTTCTTTTGCATCAGACAGATTTCTGTTTACACCTTCCCTTCATCCTGGTCATCAGTCAACAGATGAATTGATTTTAAGGACAAAGCAGAAGAAGAAGAAGGCTGCACAGATCTCCTGCCCAGGTTATCCTGCCAACACCATCTCTCTGTTCGAGGAGCCAGGGATGGCAACCATTTTGGTCCATTTGGTGAAATACTACCAGATGGATTGCTGTGGAATTTTACACAGATGTTTGGCAGAACCCTGAAGATGAATCCTAATGATTATGGCGATCCTTGGAGACGTTTCCTCTAGCGCCACCATGAGGTTTACATTGGAAAATATCTTGAAAAATGTTTGTATGAATTGCCATAGAAGTTGCTACACATATACAATGGTCCTGAGAGGATGACTTGCAATAGTGTTGACCTTCTGACCCCTCATGGTACCACAGGGGCATTTAATTAAAATTCACTGAGGTCCTCAAGTGAAGGTCCAGAGCATCATAATGTCCGTGTTATTTTTCAGTCCCTTGAAGTAGCATTGTAGTTACATCAGCATCTGTGTCTTGACTGTCAAATACATACAGTACAATTCATGTATGAGTATTTACACTCAATTGGCGGTATTCAAATAAATAATATAATAATCAATAATAAAATAATAATAAGATAAATACATTTTCTTTTCTTATATGAAATAAAGATGCCATTTTTACATAAACTGCATTACAGAAAGCTTTTGATTAGCGTCACATGAGATGATTGGATATGCTCATTGGTCTGTGAGTTACAGAGGGCCGCTCCACTTTTACTGTAATAGCCGGAGAAGCTGCGCCCTGTAAAACAGAAACGCTCTGACAAAATTATACAATCAATATTTCATCAGTTACAGGTCCCGGGTCTGGAAAGGACGGCGTCTGGTTTTGGATCTGGACTGCAGTCCACCTATTAGTGACTTCTGATCTATCACCATCATTAGGTCAACATTTCAAACTAGCCCATACTTGATCCTGATCAGCATGTTAGCGTTTACCTCAAAGCACCTCTGAGCCTAATGCAGCCTCTTAAAGCTGCCAGTATGCCTTTAGACTCTTATTCTTGTTATTTATACACACATAAGAAACATTTAGAAGTGAGCCAAGACTCTATTGATTAATCTGACACCAGCTTCACATTTGCTTGAGCGTGATAGCAGAGCAGAAACACAGAGATTCATATAACAATCACTGTTCTATCACATCTAATCTGTGTACACTTCAAACGCTAGAACATTGACACCTTTAACATCAGCCGCCTTTCAGTCTTTCTATTTAGAGATGGATAAAAAACTGTTTAAAAAAAAAATGTGGACATGTGCTGACAAAAGCCAGCGTTCTCTTTGTTCTGTTACCTTCGGCTCTGATCACATTAACCCTCCTGTTGTCCTCGAGTCAAGGAAAGAAGGAAGGATGGAAGGATGGAAGGATGGAAGGAAGGATGGAAGGAAAGATGGAAGGAAAGATGGAAGGATGGAAGGGAGGAAGAAGGAAGGAAAGGAGGAAGGGAGGATGGATGGAAGGGAGGAAGAAAGAAGTAAAGGAGGGAGGAAGAAGGAAGGAAGGAAGGAAGGAAGGAAGGGAGGAAGAAGGAAGGAAAGGAGGAAGGGAGGATGGATAGAAGGGAGGTAGAAAGAAGTAAAGGAGGGAGGAAGAAGGAAGGAAGGAAGAAAGGATGGAAGGAAGGGAGGAAGAAGGAAGGAAAGGAGGAAGGGAGGATGGAAGGATGGAAGGAAGGAAGGAAATATGGAAGGATGGAACGAAATATGGAAGGAAGGAAGGAAAGATAGAATGATGGAAGGAAGAAGAAAAGATGGAAGGATGGAAGGAAAGATGAAAGGGAGGAAGAAGGAAGGAAAGATGGAAGTGAGGCAGAAGGAAGGAAAGGAGGGAGGAAGGAAGGAGGGGAAGGAAGGAAGGAGGGAGGAAGGAAAGAGAGAGAGAAAGAGGGAGGAAGGAAAGAAGGAACAGTCAAAACAGACTTGGGTCAATTTGACCCGGGAGGACGACACAAGGGTTAAATTAATATCAGTGTAGATTACAGAGCACAGAATATGTTTTGAACTTAACATTTAGAAAAAGCAAAAAAGGGGCAGCTTTAGAATGAGCTTTATTGTGTTTTTATTCTAGGACAATCATATTTCATGTGGCTCGACATTATGAAATAGAGAATCTGTGCAGCAGCTCTGATAAAACTGCTTAATCTCAAGTGTTGTGTACCTGGAAATCCTCTTTATATTAGATACTCTTACACAAAAAAAACAAACCAACCCACAACATATTTGTTCAGTTATCTCACTTACTGTCTTTGACATAAATGCAAACTAAAAAAAATAACTGCGTGCATGCTTCCCATTTAAAAAACAAACACACAAATAGATTGTATTCCCAAGGCGAATCACAGAAGGACATTTACCCCTCTCCCCTCACAAATGACATATAATAATGATGATGAATGGCTACGGTCAAATGGCGATTGTCTCCTTCTTCCTACATGTCTGCTTATCAATATGAGATGGATCATCAAATCGCTCGCTCACTATTTTTTTCCAGGACTTTGGTCAATAGTCTCTCCAATTAACATCCAATTACCTCGACTGGGATTAATCACCTGGGAGCAAGGGCAGTGAAGTTTGTAAAAGGTCACATATGTGCAATGAGGATTAACAGTGACACGGCATCGATCGGCTGGCAGGAAGGTTAATGTAGTGGCTGCATTGTAAGCTGTTGTGGCTGCATGATGCAAAGCAGGAGGAATCGTTGATGTTAACGAGACTGACACTGCCTTTGACTGGACAATGCACTGCAATCCACGTCTGTTGTCTTCTCTTAGGGGCCCATGCACATTTCTACCTACTGTACTGTAAGACATAGATCTTTAAAAATGGGTCATAACTTGGAAGAAATTCCCTTAAAAGAATTAGGAACTAAAGATTTTGAGAAAAATTTAAAAACAAGAGGACATATTGGATTGGGATGGGTTCCAATAGTCCATTGTGGGTCTGGTTCATGGTCAAATACCTGTAATAATTATCTTTTACATACTGTTAAGGGTCAAATTTGACCAATTTTTGCATTTGAGAGCTGTAAAAACACCATATACACTTTTATTTTATTTTTATGTTCCTTATGTGACTCTAAGTAAACAAAATGGAAATAAAATGCATCTTTTTGTTAAACTTTTGTGCAGCTGATACACATTTTTATATATTCAAATGTGCAAAATTGACCTTATTTATTGAAAAAATTAAAAAATCAGCATTCAAACATGTTGCTGTATTCCTCATATTCTATAAAAATGTTCTCCTGGACCATAAAATAGTGATTGTGAATGTCTTTTAATCAAACAGAACAATTAATCAAACATTTATTAATGACTAATTTGGACTTTATGAATGTGAATTGTTGTGGAGATTAATTATGAGTCAGAATATGAACAGTATGTAAGGGGTTAAGCTCTTATGTTAGGTAGTGTGCTCTTCATTTTTAGCCAAAAGTTGCAACTGTTAAGCTTTCATACAGTTTTTGACATCTATATTAGTCATTTCTTCCCCACAGAATTAGATTTGTTTCCCACTAAGTGACATCTACAGTAAGAGCACCAGTAGCCAGAAAAGGACCTCTGTAAATGGTCTTTTATCCCCACGACAAATCCAGTGAATCAAATCTAATAATGTCTGCGTGTCTATTTGTCTTCCATCCAGCTCTGGTTGGACAACAACGTTATATTCTGTTCTTTTTGCTACTGTATGATCTTGTGAACAACAGCCTTTGAGGGGGTTAGATGACTCACTTGTGTCCAGTTGTGAAACTCAATCACTTACTAGGACAAAGAATCTATTGTATTACATACAAATTCCTGTATGTAAACGGTTGGATTCAGAAGTGAAAACTATTGATTGTAGTCAAAGCCAGCTTTAACCAACATAACTAAAAAATCTAGCATGAAAAAGTCAAGATGCACACTGGATACGAGACTGTGCAGATGTTTCCAAATGTAAAAAAAAAATGAGGGTGATATCAGGGTGTTTGCAGTACAACCATAAATTCATAGACGGGTCAATGACGTATAAGGATTTTCAACAACTCAATTGTAGAATAATAAAAACAAGCATATCTAATGCAGTAGTTCAAACATTCAGAGTGCTGGTACCTGAAAATTCATATTACAATGTGAAAGTGATTTTAGTGGGTTTTCAAGATTAATTGGCACTGGCCTTAAAAAAAAGTCATGTGGTGCGACCATGATTCATCTTGAAATGTCTTATATAAATAAAAGATCATCATTTACAAAAATTTAAAAAAAAATTCAAATACTTTGTTTCCAAACACTTTATATTACTGAAAGCTTGTAAAAGAAGATGTGAAGCGTGTTAAGTAAATTAATTTATTTCAAGATGAATCGTGGTCGCACCACATGACTTTATTTAAGGCCAGTACCAATTAATCTTGAAAAACCCACTAAAATCACTTTCACATTGTAATATGGATCTTCAGGTACACAACATTCTGAATGTTTGAACTACTGCATTAGATATACTTGTTTTTATTATTCTACAATTGAGTTGTTGAAAATCCTTATACGTCATTGACCCAGACAAAAAAAACAGATTGGACTACCACAATGCTACAACTGTACTACCAAAGCAGTCACTTGAAAATAGCTGCATGACTTTTAACCAAAACAAGTTAGAGTGAGCACATTACTCCAGGTTTAGCTACACTTCATGGGCTCCCAGTATCTTTTAGAATAAATGTAAAGCTTCTTTTACTTGTTTTTAAAGATATAAATGTTTTTTTGGGGACCAGCCTACATTGCTTGGTACTGCAAAAATACAACTGGACTACCAAAACAGTCACTTGAAAAACTACAACTCATTCAAAAATTGTGCTTTTAGACTTTTAACCAAAACAAGTTAGAAAAAGCACATCACTCCTATTTCAGCTACATTTAATTGAATCCCATTATCTTTTTGAAACAGATTTTAAGGTGGTTTTACTTGTTTTTAAAGCTCTAAATGGTTTTTGGGGACCGGCCTACATCGCTCTTACTCTCTGTTGTTTTACAATTGTTCACAAGCTCTCAGATCATCTTCTGCTGGTCTTTTAAATGCTCACAATCATGCACACAAGAAAATAGGATATGCAGCTTTAATTTAATTATGGTCCAAAATGATGGAATACTCTACTTAAGCCATATCATTTTTAAATGACACTTCAAAACATATTAATTTAATCTGGCTATTAATTAGTGTCATTTTTAGTGTTATTTTTACTAAATGTCTAATTTTTACAAATTGTCTAATTGTATTATTTTATTTATTTATTTGCCATTTTATTGTGTTGTATTTTTATTTTTCTCTGTAAAGCACGTTGAGCTACATCAATTGTATGAAAGGTGCTCTATAAATAAAGCTTTCTACTATTATTACAATAGGTTGAATATAAAGAAATTAGCATTATCAATGGATATATCAATCAGGCTGAGGCTGGACAGCAGCTCACACACACACACACACACACAAACACACACACACACACACACACACACACACACACACACACACACACACACACACACACACACACACACACACACACACACCTGCAGACAGACAGTAACACTGACTGCCAGGTGACAAACTTCTGATGGCACGGAGAGAAATGTAATTATCTTGCCCTTGTCTGGAAAGATTACCTCTACCTTCATGCCCACACAAACACACACACACACACACACACACACACACAATTTATGCATTCACTACAAGGGCAAGTCCTGGACTTGACCCGTCTTCTTCTCATCTTTCAGGCATTGTTCCACTGTTGGCTGGCAGCAGTACATCAATAACACGTTCATCCGTGGAGAAGTCTCCATCACAAATCAATAACGTTTGAAAATCTATCATGTGCAATATGCTGCCACCCAAACACACGTCACATGATATGCCGACGCAGCGGACCAGTGCTGACATGAATATTTCTGTTCACCCTTGAAAGAATAGATTTTTCCTGGTTAAGCACAAAGAGATAATAATAATAGAGCGATGGAATATGCAATATATCACAAACTGAGAGCTGTGATGAATTTAGCAGCATCCTCATGCCAACAGACACACACAGAAACATGTACCCTCTTCTTCTTCTTCTCTCTTATCTCCTGTAGCAGCTTCTCTGCCAGGCGAGTCATGATTTAGGCCTTGATCCTTGCGGGTCCCTGGAGACGCTGTGCTTGATTATTGTGGCCCGACTGCAAGATTGATGAGTCATCAATAACAGTAATGATGTCTAACATGCTGCGGCTAGCCTTTATTGTTGCCTCCATGACAGCTCCTGAGCAAAAAGACAATCGAGTCAATATGTGGCTTCGACTGTCGGGATCTATAAAATGAAATGTGGCATAACTATGACTAGTGATGCTTTGAGGAGTAAAACAGTCTGATGCCGAAACTCTTAGTAATATGCAGAAAGAATTTGATCCACAATCGCTTAAAGAATTATACTCTCAGCAATGTCAGCCGTCTTCTGTAGTTTTAAAAGAAGAAGAAAAAATATATAAAAGAAAAAATCCAACTGATGGGAATGGAAAAAATAGTTTTTGGACAAAATGCTTATTCTTTCTGTATCTGAATGAGTTCAGAAGATTGATTAAAGAATCTCATGTTTCTATGTTCCTCCCTCCCTCCCTCCTTATTTCCTTCCTTCCTTCCTCCCTTCCGTCCTTCCTTCTTTCCTTCTTCCATCCCTCCCTCCTTCTCTCTTTCTTTCCTCTCCCCTACCTTCCTCCCTTCCTTCTTTCCTCTGTCCTTCTTTACTTCCTTCCTCCCTTCCTCTTTTCCTTTATCCCTCCCTCCTTCCTTCTTTCCTCCCTCCCTCCCTCCTACCTTCCTTCCTTCTTTCCTCCGACCTTCCTTTCCTTCCTCCCTTCCTTCTTTCCTTTCCTTCCTTACTTCCCCCCTCCTTTCATTCCTTCCTTACTTCCCTCCTTCCTATCTCCGTCCTTTCCTTCCTTCCTTCCTTCCATCCTTCCTTCTTCCTCCCTTCCATCCTTCCTCCCTTCCTTCCTCCCTCCCTTCCTTCCTCAACTCGAGGACAACAGGAGGGTTAAGCAAGGAGGACAAAGCTAGACCTGCTCTAAAAAATATATATATATATATATATAAAGATGACTAATTCATGTGTTGTGTCTCATTCTTTAACCTGTGCATAAACAGAAATGTAGAAATGCTGATTAGTGGGTTTAGGGGGAGTTTGGGGAGGTGCTGGAACCATGTTTTGGCAAACAACAGTTGGGTACAGTGACTATGTGTAACATCCCTCAGTCACAGTGAGGCTGCCAGATTCGGTACCACTGTGTCTGTACAAGAGACCACAACCAAAACTTGTTCCTGTCAGCTCTGTCTTGCCTGTGGTGATCCGGTCTGCCAGTACTGTACAGCCAGACAAGCTTTCCAGAAATACTGGTTTTATGATTAAACTGTTGGTTATCAAAACACAGTTCAACTAAACCCTCAAGATGAGTTGTTTTAGTAAAAAGAAAATATGTTGCTGTAGAGTTGGTTGGTCCGACCACCACTTTGATCCTTCAGATGACGAATCTTACAGACTTTGGTTTCCTGATTAGTCTGACTTTAAAAAAAAAAAAGACATGTCTCAGCAACTATTGGATGCATTGACACTTTGTGCAGATATCCCATGAAGCCCAGATAACCAATCTTAATCAATCAGTCCCCAGAGTTGTCATGTTGTGCTACCAGCAAGCACCAATTTTGTACAGAAATGCATGGTCCCAAAACGATGGACCTTAAGAGCTTTGGTGATCTTGCTCTTTCCTCTGGTGCCACCTTTAGCAACATTTAAGATAAATGAAATATCATCACCCGTTGAGTTGATAACCATTGAAATTGGTAGATTTGGTCATCTGAACTACTTTAAAGTCTCACAGAGCCACTACCAGACTTTTGGACCCCATTTACACAATGCCCAGAGAATCAATCTTAAACACTGAGTCACCAGAGTTTCCATGTAGTGCTACCAGCCAGTCATGTGAAATATATCAGGATTCATTACATAGTCTGGCACCAATTTTACACAGAAATTCATGGTCCCAAAAAAATGCATTTTATCTAACTTTGGTGATCTTCCTCTTTCCCTTTGGTGCCACCAGCAGGATGACAACTGCTGAGTGGATTACCATTCAATATGGTAGATTTAACCTTTTGGTTTCCTTTAGAATAAACATTAGGCCACTTGTAGACCTTTGGACTCCATTTGCATTAACATGTCACCTGTATCTGGATATCTTATTCTGATAAGGAAGGTTCATGTTAGGTCAAGGTGTAAATGCACTCAGAAAGCATTGTGATATGAATACAATCAAATCTGATCACTGACTGACTGGAGGTGGTCTGCCTGGCATTGTAATTGGATTCTTAGGAAGAAAATCCGCAGACCAATTTAAAAGGTCACCTTTCCTGCTAGCTTGAGAAAGCCTGGCAAAAGCTACAAATAGTAATGATAGCTGTAAGCCGTCCTTCATAAAATATGAATGACACCTGTCCACTGCATTACTTTCCCAACCAGCTAATTTGCACATAGATATCCAGTCATAATGTGGGTGAATCAAGATAACTGGAGCACTTAATAAAACAGATCACATTTGAATACCAGGTATAAATAGGAACTTCATCGTTCTACATTTCTGTTCCTAAAGGTCAAGGAAACAGGACAGCTTTAGAGATGTTGTTAGGTGTATTTTTAATCTTTGAGCAGAGCCAGTGAGCTGTAAGCTAGCTGCTCTGCTTCCAGTCTTTATGCTAAGTGAGGCGAACCTTGTCCTGATTCAACCTCTGTACTGAAAGCACACATATAAAATTCATCATTTTATCATCTGACTCTTTGAAAGAGTGACAAGATATGTGCTTTGAGTTGTCACTTTGTTTCATCCAAATGTGCATATTTCACAAAATGCTCTATTGCTTTAAGCTTTTATTAAATCAGCGGGGTACAACTTAAAGCAAATATGGGCTTTGAGGAAAATTCCTGCCCACTTCTTCTCCTTTTTTTGTCTTTTTAAAGTCTAATACAAGGCGTACATTTACTATTCCATTTGTCAAAAGGACTTCACAGGATGCCATCGAGCTAGACCAGACAAATTAAGCTATGATGACTTAATGATACATTTCTGTGGTGCACCTGAGAGAGAAAGAGAGAGAGATAGAGAGAGAGAGAGAGACAAGAAACTGGCTACAAGAGAAAAAATGATGAAAGTCTTTGAAGCTGCAAAGGCAGCAGCCGGAGTAATAACAAAGGGAATGATATTCATGAAAGAGTCAAGGGGAGAGAGAGAAAGAGAGGGAGAGAGAGAAAGAGAAAGAGAGAAAGAGAGAGAGAGAGACAGAGAGAGAGACAGAGAAGGAGGCCCAAGTTCCAGGCCTTAAGGTGCCTCCTTGGTAATTACCAGAAGGTAGGCATTAAACATAAATGCATCATTATGTTAACAATTAATACAATTATGTCAGCCCTCCCGGCGAGCATGTTCTGCTGTGCCTGTGATGCGTGCACAGGGAGGGGAGGGGTGTGCATGTGTGTGTGTGTGTGTGTGTGTGTGTGTGTGTGTGTGTGTGTGTGTGTGTGTGTGTGTGTGTGTGTGTTGGTTTCGTGCACGCTCGTATGCATTCATGTGAGTAGAGGTGTGTCTCATGCGGGGGTGATGGAGTGACACCTTTCCGCCACCAGATTTAAAATGTCAATTTTTCTTTCAGTGTAAAGCTGGGAAATAGTGTAGGTTAAATAAACAAAGCTGGAGAATATCATTAACCCCTTTTTTTCTTTTCTTTTCTTTTCTTTTTTTTTTTACTGTTTGCACCCCTCTCCTCCTCCCTCCTTTCCATTCCTTTTATCCTCACTGACTCCTTGTCTCCATATCCACCCACTTATTTCTTTGAGGTATATAATGAAAGGCACATGTGCGTTATCATCTGAAGAACAATAAAAATAATCATCTCTGAAGCTGATGTTTGTTTTGCTTTCGCCGTTTTTTTTTGCCCATTTTCCCTCTTTGTAAGGAAAACTACATATCAAGGTTTCTGTAGTGGTGGTGGCCTGTGGTTAAGGGTAGGGAACAACGCAATAATACACTTTTGAACTGCCCAGTCATCAAGGAAAAGTCAACTGAAATCACTCCCATGAAGACAGAAACATTGTGATTTTCATTCATCAGTTACCACTCCCTGTCAGAGTCAATGTGATTGTCTGCGTTGCCGCATTTGGCTGCTCGCCTTTATCCGTATCCAACATTTTCGGCTCTTTTTTTTTTTTTTTTTTTTTCTTCAAGGAACAAGTTTACATTTGCTGTCTCAGACACGAAACCAGAGCTATTCCCACATCATTAAAGATTGATTATATGGATTCTTTTGTCTCTATAAACAATTCAGTGATCTCCCTCCCTTTCCAAAAAAAAAAAAAAAAAAAAGTGAATTTACAATTACAGAAGAAAGGAGGAAAGCTCCAGAGAGACGTGAGTGCAGGAAAGGTTGCTGAGGCGTATTGTTTCACATTTACAGTAACAGTGATAAACATATTCCTCAGTTTAAATTAAAACAGACTCTTTTGTACACTTTGCATGCTCTTACTGACACCAAAGGATGACAACAATGGTAGTCACTTTTGATTAGTGAACATTTTGGACTCCAGGTTTGTAATTTAAAGATGTTAACATCAAGTTTTAGTTGGAGCTGTTGACAGAACAATTTCATCTCAAGGTCTGTTTAGTAGCAGCTCTGGTGCTTTTGATCATATCACAGATTCTTCCTCAGCAGATGGACTTTTTCCAGGTGGCATGGAGTCGAAGAAGGTCAAATTTAATTTAATTTTATATGGACTTTACACCCGTGTTGGCTCCAAAAACTCAGCTTCAAATTTGACTCAAGGTTGTTTTGACATCTGGTGTTACTAAGGTCAACAATGAACTTTACGAGCCTGTTTTTTAAGGTGCTTTCAGACAGCGAGCAGTAAACACGAGGTCAACGACAGCAAAGCAGATAGAGAGAGAGAAAGAGAGAGAGAGAGTCAGTCCTGCTCTCATGAATGCACACAATTACAGCCGCTGCCGTCAGAGGTTTAAGATGGTTCAACTTTTCCAACTCGCCCCCGTGGCTCTCTGTGACCATGGCGACGACACAAACCACTGCGAAGGACACAATACAGGAGCTGATTTGAGGTTTTTTTTTTCCTGAATTGTTCCCCTCTCCACTAGGAGAGAAATAGATGGATCAATGGAGAGAAAACTGATGCTGAATCAGATCATAGTCTAATGATTTTGCCTTTTACAATAAATAATCTTAATGATGGTTAACTTACTGTATTAATCACATTATATCGCTAACCTAATTTTTGTATTTTAACCAGGCGGGGAGTTCCGGTCCTCTGAGGGGAGGCCAACGCGGAAGTAACTTAAAACTGCATTCTATCAAAAGGCCACCAGGGGGCGACCGTTTTGGTGTCAAAAGGACTTCCGTCTCTATACAAGTCAATGGAGAATTCACCAACTTCTCACTTGATTTCTAACCTCAGTAAACGTTTTCAAAATGTGTTTATGGTCTCAATCGCTAGTTTAAAGCCTTCTTCAATGCAGTATGATGTTCATTTGGGACATTTTGGCCTCCCTGATTTTATATGTGACGATAAAGCAGGGTATGCATTAGGGCGTGGCTACGTCGTGATTGACAGGTTGATTGGTTCACAGGTTCAGGAGGGCGCCTCATGCTCCTCCTGATGCCCATATAAGTAGAATCCATGTTTTTATTTTTCCCGGCATGCGCCTGAAATTTTCAAGATGGCGCTGCTCAGATCCGATACTATTGGTCTCCGAGCAGCAGCCCACAAACCAATGGGTGACGTCACGGATGTTACGTCCATTTCTTATATACAGTCTATGATTTTAAGTCTCTATTTAGCAGCATGATGAGGTTATAATAGGATGGCAGCAGACTGTGTTGTAGCCTATAGACTGGTAATAGAAAATAAGGTAGCTGGTGGTGTTACAACCTGCTGCCATTAAATTAAAAGGAAATCTGTCTTCCATGATACCTGAAAAATGTGTATTTGCTGATAAAGATTATGTGGTATGTTCAAAAGCTTCAGATTCAAACGGACCTTGAGAGAAGATTTTCTCAACTTCTATTCCAAAGCTAGAGAATGAACTATGGACCTTTCAATTGTTAGAAACAGCTTATTCAGTCTGGAGCTCTGAATTCTTTAGTTCAGGGTGTTGACCTTTCAGTTTGGTATTCGCACATCCACATTTAGACGGCGACATTTTTAAAAACACATCTTTTTCTTCTTTTTATTTTCCCCCTTCGTCTATACAGAGCAGTATTCTTTCCTCACTCAAAAGACGGATCTGAAGACAACTTTTCATCAACTCAAAACTGTCTTTACTGTTTAGGCCAGGGATTCCCATAGTCTGTAATAGCCTATGAAATTATGTACTTATTCAGTGTTTTTTGGCGAATCATATTGTTTCCTCTGGCCTGGTGGCAAATAGTTTACTTCTCTGCGGTGCATTGGTTGGGTGGTCTGGGGGGGTTGTTTCACATGGGGGGGGGGGGGGTGTTGACAGAGGTCTTCAAACGACCCTTAAACCTGAAAATGACCAGGGAATGTGAATGTGGATGCACATTCTTTCCCAAATTAACCGTTTCACAATGAATTGGTTTAATGTGGACTTAAAAATAGAGCATCAGTGGAATAGTTTAGTCATTTATTAAGCCCACATGACAAGATATCTGCAGAATGACTGGTCAGCATGTTCAGGTGCTGCATGGGAAACTAAATTAATCTTGTTGTCCCCCTTTGGACTAATAACGGAGAACACCTGCATGTTCGCTGATGCACTCATCTGAGGTGCAAAACATTTTCTTTGGCCGTGTCCTGTTTGTTCCAATGTGATTATTTTCATCCTAAGTTTCATGTCAAACTGTTTTGTCTCACTTCTGGTGATGGATGAGCGTGAAGTGCATCCGACTCAGAGCTTTTATCTTGTCTCAGACGAGCAATAAACAATTTCTAACTATGATAAAGATCCTTGCTTATCCTTAAAGGGGTATTCAGTCAATTTTACATATTCAGATCATAATGGACATCACTATTCAGCTTGTAAAAGTAGTTATACAATGTCTTACGAGTAAAACACCCTGAAAATGCAACAGCTCAGCTTCAGACTTTAGTATTATGAAGTGTAGGATTTGAAAGATGTGAGAATTAAGGAGGCATTGAAGTTTTAACAAAGATATCAGTTGCATTTTGTGTCAAATACAGTGCTTTTTTCTTTTAAACATCAAACTGTCGTATTGAACTTGCAAAGATTCTGTTTTTCAAGCATATTGTTGGTCTGTATAGCACCTTTCATACAGGTTAGGGTATTTTTAAGTGCTTTACAGATGACTGGTGAGCTTCAATAAGATAACAGTAAAACAATTTGACACTAATATTCAAAAGAAATAAAAAAGAAACAACTAAATTACATGACACATACAGATATGAGGGAATAAAACATTTAAAAAACATGAATATAATAAAATCAATTATTAAACAAAATAAATAATGTCCATTAAACATTTTAATCAAAAGCTGGGCTGAAGAGGTTTTAAGATTTAAAAATATCCCTGCTCTCAGATCCACATCAGCTCAGAGCATAACAACTAAAAGCTGCTTCAACAAAAGGTTTTTTGTCCTTCACTTGGAAACAAACTAAATTGCATGTCTGCAAGCATGTACTGTAGGCTGATAAAAGACCATGAAGTGCTTTAAATACAGGTAAACTCATTTTAACATTGACCTGGAGGCCAAACATGATCATGTTTTCTGGACCTGCATTAAACTAAAGCCTCGCTGGGATAATATAAATACAGCTATTAAATACATTACAGGATAAGCCATCGCAGACAACAGTGCTGTGATGTACCTATAGGGAACACCGAGGCGGCAGTACAAAAGACGAGATAGATATCTGGAAAAAATGTTGCTTATATCCAGCAAAAAAATCTATAATAAGAAAACGGTGTAAAGCTGATCCTCTGAGGAAAGAGCAGTGGTTTTTGAGATCGTCCAGGATTTTTATTTGATGGAAAAGTTGACCTACTTCCTGAGAGTTAAAGGAAAAACTTTTTTTTTTTTTTTTACAAGAAGTGAGGAAAGTGAATAATTTACATGAAACATGATGCCGAACAAGCAGCTTAACTGTGAGCATATGAAATAACTGGAAAAGACAACATGTATACATATGACTTACCACAACTAATTATGTCTTAAGTGTGCATGCTGTTCTGTCAACATCTGAAAAACCCAAAACAAATGAAAGTGCAGTACGTTACAAACAAATACAATTAAAATCTGAATGAAAACTGTCAGATAACCAATGTAGGGGCTTTAAAACTGCCGCAATGTGTCCTTTCCTTTTAGTCATTGTACACAAAAGAGTATTGCATTGAAACAGTAGTTAGTTAACCTGAAACTAATTACATAATATTATATTTTAGTGGAGCAGACAACCTCTTCAGCATCTATCTCATGCTTCTGTGGGTGCTTTGCCTTGTATTTCACTCCTGAGGTTGAAGAATAATTGGGATTTATCAATGTACTCACAAAAATTTAATAAGGAAAGCAGCAGTTGACAAATAAAAGAGAAAAAATCTGCACCGAAATGACAAACAAAATGATCAACACGTGGTCCATTACCTTCATTCCTTAGTGAGAGGTTTCACTGTAAAAAATCACGCTGAGTCCCGGCAGCAACTGTAAACGCATGAAACACAATCACAGAAAAATTCAATTTACTGGGTATTTATCCAACGCAATAGTGTGACAAAGGACTAGCCGTTTCCTCCAATTGCTGCATGATTCAGTTATGAACACATTAGGGATTGGCGCTGTTATTTGCCAAGTTTATTGAAGTAGTCTCACATCAAAACAGCAAAACAATGTGAGAAAAAAAACCTTTGAAATAGATTAAATAACCAATCAGGAGTTGCTAGTTTAATGCTAGGTAGGATTATTTTTTAATGGAAAGCAATCTCTGTTCTTTAATTCACAATAAAATCTGTATTCAGTCTGTAAATTAAATGTAATGTACTAATATTGTGTAATTTAAAGTGGTTTTCTATGTTGCACCCATGCAGTAGAACTTATTATTAATGAGTATTAGAGACAATGGTACTGGTCTTGTCCCGGCTCCTCAGGTGGCACCGAATTTAACATTCACGATCTTACATTTAAGTAGCTTTTTTTAAAAGTAACTCCCATGAAATACAAATAATTCACAGAACTTGTCAAGCACATAAGAAATCAGAGACAATGCTCACACATACACAAAAGAAAAAAAATAATGATGAAGCATTGTTTCTGAAAAAAAAGAGAATCCATTTGTGGTATCATGCTGAGTCAAAGCTATAAACAAAAGCCTGTAATGAGATATGTGCTTTGAGCTTTTTACTGTTTCGCCCGGAGATTTGTCTTGTTGGAAATAGTATGAGTACAGGAAGCTCTGAGACAAAAACAAATACATCCTTTCATAGCTTGGACATTAATTTGAATCTGCACTTTTCCCTCTGCAATGCTCAGGGGGCGAACGCAGGATATGTATTCTCTAAATTTTTATGGCGATGTGTTGTATCCATTTACTGTGGGCTGCAGAAAAGCAATCTGTGCATGTGTTTGAGGGCGTTGAGGGGCTGTGAGAAGCTTTTATTCTTCACATATTTCACTTTAATCACCAGAAATCAAGTCTGGGCCATGTGCATTCTTTGAGAAAGCTGTAAATTGATGCATCCAACATCGTGGAAATATGCGTAAATGGATGCCTACACACACACACGTACAGTATACATGCACACATATCATCAAGTGTACCGATGCATACACAAAAATAATATGTCTCTTACTCCGTGTCTGGGAATTTCTCTTCCTTAATAACGGCAGATTTATTTACAAACTGCAACATTTGTTATTGAATTACAGACATCTTCATCAACCCTTTCTCCTAGATATTATTTCCAATAGGAGGATAATGATATTCTGAGGGAAACATAATGCAGCCTCAATTTTCCATTTGGAGCCAGGACCTTCCAAATAAGGAGTGCTGGATGCTGCCTTTCAAGCTCTGGAAACACACCCCTCTACCTCAGATACTAAGCTGAATTGTGTTAACAGAGCAGATACAGTACTGTAATCAAATAATATTAAACTTAGTGAAATATTGCGACAACAGTCCAACTGAGAGTGAGTCCCGGAGCTGAGGAGGGCAGCAGGTGAGCCAACTGTGAATCACAGCTGTCAATCAACATCCACACAGCAGACACCAAAGCTACTATAAGTCTTCAAATCTTATTGATTGAAGAGTGATAGTGATTGAGACCATGAGTCTTGGGAAAAAAAAAAAAAAGATTGACAAATATATATTTCTAGAGAGAAGTTGAGGCTTTTTGAATGGGAGGCAATTGGAGCCACAATCTAGTGGTCATTTGTGGTATTGCACTCTAAGGTACTTCAACATTATCTAGCTTATTATCTAGCTCTATCTTTCTTAATCATAATCTATTATTGTTGTGTGCATCTTCGTGCCATGTGTTTGTTGTGTGTATGTGCTGAAGAACAGCAAACTAAGCATTTCATTGCATTGTCTGAACCTCTGTATTTACTTTACTATGCATACGACAATAAACCTCTTGAATCTTGAATTAGCTTCAGCCTCGAGCTGTGGTAGTTGCTGCTTGGTTCAAACCAGCACAACATAATAATAATAATAATAATATCAATGTATGATTATAGCAGATTTAACTTGCTCAATAACAAATATCTGAATCTAGCGTATACTCCAGATGTTGCCTGCACAGGTCATTCAATGGTCCTGCCTCAAATGGGCATAATAATATTATTACTATACTACTATTTCTAATAATAATAATAATGCTATAATACCCTTCAAAAACAGAATTACACATTTCTTTTATATATTATACTACCTTTATATTCCAGTTATTATACTAGCATTACATTATAGTAGTATTATCGCCATATAATAGCCATTCAAAGCTTGTTATTTTGCACTATATACTGCCACATATACAAGGGAAAAAACTGACTAAGATAAACAACACAGTGCACATCTTCATCTTCAACCCAATTACAGACACAAAGGGAAAAATATATGCATATTTAGACAAATAATCCCCTATTCCTGACAGCAAGATGATCTCAGTGAATGTTTATTGTGAATGAGTGTGTGATCCCCTGTTGGCCCTGACATAGATGAATGGTACAGCAGTCTGGAGCTCCATTATGAGGCATCTGCGCGGCAATCCCGACCACCTTCACACGATAAAGATGAGCCTTGTAACAGCACATCATGCCAAATGAGCCTTCTCTGTCACATCTCACCCGAAGAAAAGCAATCGAGCTGCTATTGTTGTGTGAAATCAGAGCTACGGTAGAGCAGGCACAGTGGAGTAAATACGCACATATTTTTCTAATAATAGAGAAAAATGTGTTCATGTGAAACATTTATTAGATATAAAACACCTGCATTACTGGATTACACAGCAGTCTCTAACATGCTGTTGTTCATATCTACATAAAACAGTACAGTTGAAAGAAATATGACTGAAGAGTATACAAGGAATTTGATTTATTGATTTTTAATTCATAATATTGGAAGGTATGTGTTAGCTAAAGACATGAAATGAAGGGACATTTCTCTCTCTTTTTGAATGGTCCATAACTTCCCTGTTTTTTCCTTGCTGTCTGTTGATTGCTACAATGGAGGGAAATAGAAATAGGGCCAACATATAGAGGAGGCAAAAAAATACAACAGAGGGTGCTTAGTCCCCTTAAGCCTGCTTGTGGTCTGGGCCCATTTTAGGGTGATAGTTCTTAAATTGCCTGGTAGGAAGAAGTGCCTTAATGGCTATATGTGGGGAAAATGCTCAATAAACACCACAGATTACATCAAATCTTAGAACATTATAGGTTGCAGCCTTGCTCTGCAACACACTAAAGTATCTCTGTTTTTTTTGGGTAGGTATATTATAAGGTAGATACCACTGCACCTCTGCTTCAAACCATTTTTTCCACAATTACCCATCTATCAGTTTGACTTGTATGTACATAATTTAGATATTTCTATACAAAACTTGAGAAACTTAACAAACATTGGGGTCTCACTTATGCTGCATACACTGTCCTATATGTTGTCTCATTCTAAGTTTAAGTTTTATGTTAATTGTTTTCTGACAAACTGTTTCTTTTTTTTAAATAAACATTTTTAGTTTGGTCTATTATATGACCAATAATCACACTCATGCTAGCGGCTCTGTAAGCTACTTAGCCCAGCAGTGGTTTGAGCTTTAAGCTAACATCAACATGTAACATGCGCACTATGAAAATGCTAACACTCCAATGCTAAGCAAATATAACAAATATAACATTTACTCTGACTTTAGATATTTCGATACAAAACTTTTTAAACACTCGAGTCAAACAAATCTGTATTTTGAGCTATTTAAGGTAGCTCAAAACTAGCACCGTCTCACTTGTGCTGCACACACAGTGCTAGGCTATATGTTGGCTAACAGCATCAGAGACGTCTCATTCTTAGTTCAATTTTTATGTTTATTGTTTTCTGAAATACAACAAATACTGTTTTTTCTTCCTGAAATAAGTGTTTTAGTTTGGTCTATATTATATGAATCTATAGCCATGCATGCAGCTATTTAACCTACTGAGCCCTGCAGCGGTTTGAGCTAAATGCTAACATCAACATGTAACATGCTAACTAACAATGACAATGCCAACACACACATTCATTTTATAATAATGAAGAGAAAGAATTTCATATTTGCTTCAATTCAATTCAAGAGCAAGTACAGCCACACATTTACAAAAGTGCTTATTTATACTAATACAGGTGATGCTGTGAAAAACTGTTGATATTAAAATCACAGATGAATGTGTTACCATGAATCTGTGATGTTAATTAACACAAACGTTTAGCACAATGTAAAACTGAGGCTGATGGGATGGTCATTAGTTTTGCAGGTTTTTGGTCATAAACCAATGTACACATTTACATTTTGACCTGATGATGGCACTAAATGAAACATTCAGAGATCACTGAAAGTTATTAAAGTTCATCTTGAGGGGAACCAGACTTCATTGCAATCCATCTAAAAGTCATTTTATATAAAGCCACAATGTTAACATAAAAGTGATTCCATATGTTAACATACTTATATTCAGATTTCCATTTGTTGCTTTAGGGCTATTTCAACATCGTTCAAACATCCATTGTTTTATTGTTGCTGATTGCTGCTTAGTTTTCTTGTGGTCATATATCACTGCCCACAATATGACCTGGGAACAACTGTGACAGAGCACTCTGAATGAGGAACCAGAGCTAAAATATGCAGGAGAACAGACTACTCATCTGCACTTTGAATTTTAAATTTTTATCTTTTTTTTTTGCCAGTGTGAGTTTTCTTGCTATTTAATGTCACATTTCATCTCCAGCTCATCTCTTCCTGTTGATTTGGGGGACTTTCACCCTACCTGTAGGAGCCAAAATATGCCACATGTGTTGATTGACACATGGGTGTAGAGCTCCCATATTTTCTGTTGACCGTCACCATCGTCTTTCTTCATCACTTTATTCTCACAGTCGGATCACATCAGGTATTATTTGATAGTTCTGTGCCACAGCTGCTTGTCAGTCTTTTTGATTTTCCATCCAATAAACATCATTAAAACATCATCTGGACGTCAGTATGGATTTGTATGGACACGTCACAGATAAGAGCCAACTAAGTCTCTCAGCTGCCTTTTTTTTTTTTTTTTTTTTAAGTAGTCGCTACACTACCTCCATGAAGCTTAAGTAAACCACTCTGATGCTTTTATGCATACACTACAGGTTGTAGTAATGTAGGGAAAGCCCCCATGCCCATCAAACATCAACTTCATGATAGCTGTTGATGCATAAGTCTCATTTTCCATATACTCTGCTTCAGCCTGGAAAGTCCCTCTCAACAGTAACAGCAACACACAAATATTAAAACAACGTCTCATCCACAAATGTACACATTTTACCACAGGACTAGGACTCACTAGAGAGGGATTGCATATTTAGGGGTGAGGCATTATATATTGTGGCTGTGAGACAATGACTCACATGAAGGCCTGTTGCAGGTTATCTTCTTCTCTTATCCCCGACTGAGTTTTTGCAGCTTCCACAGGCCTGTGAGGGCTTCTCCTCTGGGGCCGTGTGAAGAATGTGGAGGAAGCCTGTAGAAGTCCAGATGTGACAACTGTTATTCCCTTAACAGAAAAAATACCACACCAAGATGCTCTCACTCGGTTATACATCTTCATCCTGGGATGTTCAGCGTATTCCAGGAGGTACTTTAACGGGTAATGCCTTGTTGTAATTCCTCTTTAGTTGTATATTAAATCAGATGTGCTTTACTACATGTGCCAGTATGTCTTTGTAACAACCCTGAAAGAACACAAATAACTTTGCACCTGTAGTAAACTAAAGGTAAGCAGATGGGTATGGTTTATGTGTAGGTGATAGTGATATATAGCTACTTTTTGCTCTTAAAACCACAGGAAGTCATAATTCATCCTATACGGTCATTTATCCAAAATTTCTACCAAATTTCTCCACTGGTTCTAGATATAAAGATCAGTTTGCTTGTCTCAAGGATAACTATTCAATTTGTGGGAAAAAAAACAGACAGTTTAATGTCTTCTGTGGTTCTGGAGAAGCTTTACAGGGATTTCGGGGGAAAAAAACCCAAAAAACTCTGATTAAGTCGTCAGGATTGTCTCATCCCTCGCTTTCTTTGAGTTGAAACACAAAGACAATGTTAAACCTGTGGGTGTGGGTATGTTGAACCTCTGATACTTCCATTTTGACTTCACATTTTAAACTGTCTCTTGTGAATCCACCAACGTTGTGGAAGTGCAATGCGGAAATTTCTGGAGTAGCCATTTAAAAGATGATTTCAAATATGCCATCTGCCATCTTATCAGATATGAATCTGCACTGTATACACATTGGCATAACAGCCAAATGGGGTTCAAGGGTGACCACAAAAGCACAGTTTTAAAAAAATGAATACTGACACTTGAAAATGGCTTGAACTGCTTCATGATCCAAGCAGCCAATCACAGGAACAGCAAAGATCATTCACATTTGATTGTTTTGGTAAAAAAAAAAAAAAGGCCCTTAGATTTATGCTGCATGAATATTGAGCCTGTTTGTTACAACTCTTGCTTGAGGGAAGCAATATGAAGGAGGAAACACAGTTTAATACAAGTTAAGTTAAGTTAAGTAAATTAAAAGAAACCAAAGAGCAAACATAATGACTCCTGCAGACTGTGATGGCTGACAGAGAGTGAAGAGGTGAAAGAAGAGCTTTTTTAAAATGTTGATCAGTTGGCGCTGATTGAATAAGAGAGACAGATCAAAGGCACAATGAAAACAGTGCTAAAACAATTTCAGTGAGCACTAATTTAACTAAACACACCTTAAAACTATCTGCACAATCTGGCACTGCTGATGCATAAGAGAGAATATTGCTCCTGTCTTAATATACCTCAATTTCATAACTCGAAGGCAAATGTCAGAATTGCTAAATTTCAAGCAACTCCCCTGAAAAATGTACCTAAACGTTAACCATGCATGCTGCCATGCCAACTTAATTATTAAAAGGTGCAGTGTGAAGAATTTGTCGGCATATAGCAGACCAGACTTGGCAGAAATGGAATATAATATAAGTATGTTTTAATTAGTGTAGAATCACCTGAAAATATGGGTATTCAACTCACCACTAGATGCCACTAAATCATACACACTGGTCCTTTAAATATACAAAATGTAAATTAATAAATAAGTAAAAATCCAGGGGTCAACAATTGGCTGAAAGGCCTCAAGTCCCCTTAAAATATATATGTCAATGTGTCCCTCCAAAGTATCTTATGGAGATCTACCTGTGCGCTATTTGATGTAAAATATATTTTTTTAGTTTTGGTAGCTGATGTTTTGTGTTCTGCTGCTTTTTGTCCTGGTTCTATCTCACTCTTCTTTTTCCTTCATTGTTGTTGCCCATTGAATGCCCACTGACTTTGTCTTTCAGGACTGGACTACGTGGGTGAGGGTTTATTTGAGTTAAACTTTTTTGGAAGGACTGAATTGTTACTTTGGCTTTTATTGGTTTTTGTGTCTTCCTTGTGTTTCTCTGATTTTCCCTCCTCACTTTCCCTTCACACCTGCCCTGCATCTTCCTCGCTAGCCTTCCCACTGTCTTTCCCCAGCAAATCACTCCCAGTCTGCACTTGTGTCTACTCACCTGTTCCCCATTCTCTCATTAGTTCAGTTACTATTTAAGTCTTGGTTTTCTGTTCAGTCTTTGTTGGATCCTTCATCAATGTTTGTCAGGTTCTGTTAAGTCTGTTAAGCTCTGCTCTTCTAGTTTTAGTTGCACATCTCAGGAATAAAATACTTTTTTTCTGCAGCTCTGCTTTCATTTATTGTCTTTTACATTTGGGTCCTCCTGCTTCACTTTTTTCCTGACAGAAATGCTAAACAGTTTACTAGCCACCAAATCATCCTAAGATGTCTACAACAACAAAAAAGAAAATCTAGTTTATACACGAAACCACTAACATATGAACTCTGGTGTCAAACAAAGACACATTTCTGCACAGCAGCTAAACTAAAAAACACTCTAAACATTCTTTCTTATGCCTGACTGTCTTTCTTCGAGGCAACTTTAAACACTGCACAACACCAAAGACTAGAGGAACAATATTCCCAACAGAGTTCGATGTCTTCACCCAGGATTACCTCTTAAAACAGATAATACTAAAAGTTTGGAGTTGATGGTAGAACTCAGAAATTACTTCAGCATTTAACCTGTCAGTTTATCTACATTAAAATAACACTTTATTGATCACAATGGGGGAAATTATTGAGTTAATATAATACAGAAAACTACATGTATTAATGCACATAAATGGTTATGAACAGTACCAGTCCAATGTTTGGACACCTTTCCATTGGTTTGAACATAGACTGTATATAAGAAATGGACGTAACATCCATGACGTCACCCATTGGTTTGTGGACTGCTGCTCGCAGGCCAATAGTATCGGATCAGGTGCATGCCGGGAAAAATAAAAAAACACGGATTCTACTTATATGGGCATCAGGAGGAGCATGAGGCGCCCTCCTGAACCTGTGAACCAATCAACCTGTCAATCACGACGTAGCCACACCCTAATGCATACCCTGCTTTATCGTCAAATATAAAATCAGGGAGGCCAACATTTCACAAATGAACATCATACTGCATTGAAGAAGGCTTTAAACTAGCAATTAAGACCATAAACACATTTTGAAAACGTTTACTGAGGTTAGAAATCAAGTGAGACGTTGGTGAATTCTCCATTGACTTGTATAGAGACGGAAGTCCTTTTGACACCAAAACAGTCGCCCCCTGGTGGCCTTTTGATAGAATGCAGTTTTAAGTAACTTCCGCGTTGGCCTCATTTCAGAGGACCGGAGCTCCCCGCCTTGGTTTGAATGATAAACGTAGTCCTCTATGTGCATGTTTGCAGAAAATCGTTTATATAGTCTTGAGCAAAGAGACAGTTATAAAGTGTATGTGAATATGAGGTCTCTGTACACATGTAAAATTCATGCAAACAATGATGTTGAATAAATAGATTATAGATTTTAAAAAGTGAAAAATGAAGTGTACATCCCACAGAGAGATGTGTCATCAAATGCAGCACGTCTCCTGGATGTATCCTTGACAGCTGGAGCTACTGATGGCAGACAAATTGCTACCTTTGACTCTTATAAAATGTATTTCTCCCAATTTGCCCCATCTAAGTCGAGAAGTGAGCCATTTGCTTCATTATTTTGAAGTGCTGACACCAAAGCTTGTCAGGTTTTTGACAGGCTGAAATGTTTTAACTGCCATTGAGCTGAAGTCGAAGTATTGCAGTATAGTTCCACTTTTTTTGTCTTTTTTTCTTTTTGTCCAGTTAATGAGAAAATTCATCCCCAACAAAACCCAGAAATGCATGATAGAAGTGTTTTTTTATGGTGAATTATCCTGTACGATAATACCTCCCATTAAAGTCTCATTTATGCCAATAAAGGTAGAGGACACTGAGCCATGGTCATGTTTATCACCAGTGAGATTAAATTGTTGGGGCTTGACAATTATTATGACCTAATCTCCTGAGGAAAGAAGATAATTGTTTCTGCACAGATAGGTTTCGTTCTTGTTGAGTACGCCTTCGGTGAATTTGCAGAGCGGCAGACAATGACATTTGGTCAAAGTCATACAAATAAGCAACTCAGACAAACAATCCGATGCAATTACGATGCTGAATCTGCCATTGTAAGCTGAACTCCACATGCTCTACTGGAGAGGTTCACTGGCCATCAGTAGAAGACTGGATGGATTTTGTAGGGTAAATAAAAACTAAGAGCAGCTGTTCACTTACTAAACTCCAAGCATGGACCGTGAATCTTAAGAACTGTACTAACACCAAACTATATACTCTAGATATATCCTTATTTACAAGTTTTATATGTAGGAATCTGGAGGTCCTTTGCATTAGTGACACCGATGGCTGTTAAGTGAGCTGCAGTTAGCATCGTCTGGCTGCAGCTCACATGACTATTACAGGTGATATCTTATTCCTCATTTAAACTTATCATAATAACATAAAACATCTCAAACATTGGGTTTAGTAGCATGTATCTCTCACTTCCAGTCAGTAGTGGTGTACAGATGCAGTTAGCTGTCTTAGTAGTTGGAGAGCTAATATCTGCAGGGTGTTTCTACTTGGACAGCACTGTTTTTGTTGTGGTACTGTAGATGCTGGTCGTTTAGAGGGAGAGAGGCAGGGCACTTGGGAGCACAGAAAACCAAATACAAATGAATCAACAGGCTGATATACCAAGCTGACAAAGTTGTAGAAGGTTTCATTTGTAATTTAACCTGTCTTCTCATTGGAAATAAAAAAACAAAACAATTAATACATGTCAATCAATTCATAATTTTTGTATATATCCATCCTAACCCATCATGATATTCATTATTAATTTATATCATTTTGCCAAGTACATACATGTGTATACATACAGCCATTCACATACACTTTCTAGTTAGATCCTTTACTCATTTATAATTTACACCATCCAGAAGTTCATAAATCGTACATAACACACTCCAATAAAGTTGGCAGTCTTAATCTAATCTAAATATTAACAATAAATAGGTGACGTATACACATTAATAGACATATCTCACACATCAAACTAAAGGAATTGACATTTATTCTTGACCTTTGGGAACAAATTAGTCTAATGTTAAATATAGTAACATTGGTTTTAGCCTTCAATCATTTCTTCAGTCTTATTCTAATATGTGACATAAATGATAACATTACCAAAGTTTCATCCACCCATCAATTTGCTGGAGAGGATAGTGAGGAGCATCCTAAACTGCCAAAAAATAGTAAGTGCACCTTTTTGAGCTGAGATAATTTAGCTACAAGCAGCATCTTAATTCCATGATAATGGAAACCGTGACTGTTTTGGATTCTGACGAGAGACACAATATGGTTTCACATCAGTGCATCTGGACAGATGTTGTTTTTGTTGACAACATATGGTGCAACTGTAGCTCTCACAGTAAAGAATTGTCTATGCAGCCTTGGCACTTTTTGCAGTATCTCTTTATACTGTGCCTATAAAGGTTGTATGAATAAAGTGTCCTTCCTCCTCTGTCCTCAAGCCCTGTACAAGAAACCACTAAGGTCAGTGCTTATCAAGGATCTTCCAGTCCTTTTAAATGCTCCTTGAGTGAGGGGGCTTACAGAGGAGCTTGGAGCAAGGAGATGTATCGTAACTCCAAAGGGATCCATGGAAACCTCAATATGAATACATGATTTCAAAAAAGAAAACTAATTCAAAACCTTCGAACAGTCAGACCAGATCAGAACAGGCCTGAGGATAATTAGCTTGATACCAAAGCGCTGTCGACCTGAACAGACCTGGCTAAAGAAAGAACACCAGCATTGGCAGCAACATGATTCATCACCAATTAATGAGCAGTGCAGTCAAAAAGGGCAGCGATACTTGACATTTTTCCTCATAATCACAGTGGCTACGGAGTCCAGTCAGGTATGAGACACACTGCCACACACACATCTAAAACCCACAGCAACAAAACAGGACTCTAACAAAATAAAAATTATTAGATGTTTGTGTATAAATCTGAATGAAAATGCACTTTTTAAAAACCTTGTCATTGTCTCTTCATTAGTCAACCGGCCTTATTTTCTTTCTTCTTATCCAAATGGGATCTGAAGGGCGTTTATATTTCATTTTGAGGCTTTATACTTGATTTAATTGCTAATGACCTCGTGTCTTTTATGCTTTCAATAATAATTTGAATGTCCAATTGGTATTATTCTTAAGTCTGTGACACTGATAAAGGATTCATGGGTATAAGAGCAGCAGACATACAGAAAAGGACTAGTTATTTCACATTCTCATCAGACATTGGTGAGACAAACAGACAGGATGTCCTTGTGGTCTAGTGGTTAAAAGATGCCGACTATTTATAGCAGATGCACCTGGTCCATCTGGGAACCTTTTGCTGATGTTCATCCCTCTCTCTCCCCCATTTCCTGTCACCTCTACTGTCTCCAATGCCCCCCAAAAATACTTAAACCTGCAATCACTGCATTTTTCTGGCTACGCAAAGAAGTTGTGAACACGACATATTAGTTAGCAGTTACGGAGCAACATTATCATTCATTCGGAGATGTGTTTCTGTCTCCAAATGAATGATAATGTTGCTCCAAGAGTGCAATATACACTCTCTTTTTCGCTCTGTTTTTGCTCTCTAACAACTCCACAATCTTTCACTTGCATCGTTGTTTGGATGAGCTAAGATGCAAGGATAAGAAACAAGAGAGGGAAGCACTTAGAGGTCTCTTGTGCCATTATATTTTGTTGTTTACAATGTAAAACTGGGTGAGGCTGCAGGTTGAAAGCAGCTGACTCCAACAGAATCAACAAGCAAGGAATCAGGAAGGCGGCTTTGGTGCTGAGAGAAGTACTCTGAGGTGGAGTTGTCTCAGAGGAGGATGCTACAGATACCGCACAGATTACAGAGCATTATGGACAATGTGTCTGCTGCCTTGATACCATACTGACTGTACAATAATACCTCTGAAAGCCACTGGAAATCACTTGCCATAGTGCACGTCAAAACGTACAAACTCTGATCATACACATTTAGTGCAGCTATTCTACAAACAGCAATTACCTGCATGCATTTGATCCTAATTACACCAGAGTATCAGACTATTATTATGGACAATAGCAACATCATCACCTGCAATTACTAGGTATATTGGTCATAATGGCCATCATCGTGGATAAAAGATCACATATTCTGCTTTACCTCATCACTGAACACTCGTACAGACATAATCGCTCACTCTCAACCTTTGTAGTGCTGCCATTCACTCACTTATACTGATTACTTGCTTTTTTTACTTTCTGTACTATATGGCTTTAATGCACTGCATCACACAAGGCCACCAGTAAGGCCTCACACACACACATATACAGACACACACACACACACACATACAGGACCCCCACTGGAAGAGGGATCTGTCAGCTCTTCCAGATGGTTCATCTGACCTTCCTCTAACAGGCAATTTATCAGGGACAGTGCTTGTTTTCTCATTAGTTTGTATTTTTGGACCAAAAACAAATAACTCAGAAAAAGACAGAGATCAGAATATAAGTAGACAATTAATCACCAGGCCTACTAAGCCCAGGCTGTGAGGCGGCTGAGCAGCTCATCTGATATGTTGTGACTCACAACACAAGGCTTTAATTGGTGCCATGATGCACTGCGCTGTGTGTACTGAGCATTAAGGTGTGTACAAAGTATTACTAATGACAAACAGCATTGTAAGTCCCATAAGGTGGCGCAGGGGCAAAACCATCACCCATCACCACCACAGACAGCTAGTTTGGTTTGCAGCAGCAGTACTTCTGGCTTGGTACTGTAGCATGTCATAATGAGACCAACTGGCAGCGTTTCTGGGTGTCATCATGTCCTTGTTGCTGCTGCTGCTGCTGCTGTCCTGACTCCTACTTGTTGGCCTGGGAGTGTTGGGATTTGGAACGCGATAGCATGAATCTCAATGCATCCATGTTACACCCTTCTGGTAAAAAATCCTTTGCTGAAGAAGCTGCTGGTGACACATGCCAACAGCGGAGTTAGGCCATGTACCCTTCGTTCATCTGAATGAGGACAGTACGTTCGCAAACGATGCCAATGCAGAGAGCTCTAGGAAAACAACACAGAGTTATGCTGAGTGACACATGTAAGTTCGGCAGTGCTTTGTCCGTTTTCAAGAGGGGAAAAAACTGACATTGCATCTTTCTCATAACGGTACACTGAAATATGTTTCTGGAAACATTTTGAGGTGGTTAATCTGCAATGCAGTAACATAATCCTGGCTCATATTTGATCAGCACTGCCTAGTTTGACAGTTTGATCTGAGTTTGCATGGTGCGTTGTGTTGGATGGACCGCTCAGTCTTTGGTCCTGCACGAACCAATCAGGCGCTCTGATGGAATTTTCGTGATGTTGATCAATCGCAGTGTGGTATCCCTACATGTGCACCCCCCAATACGTCCCCACAAATGTAGATAAACAGATAGATAGATAGATAGATAGATAGATAGATAGATAGATAGATAGATAGATAGATAGATAGATAGATAGATAGATAGATAGATAGATAGATAGATAGATAGATAGAAAATCTTTATTGTCCCCGTGGGGCAATTTGATTTGCAACAGCAGTCGACAACCAAATTCACACCATAAAAACAAACACAAAAAAAACAACAAAAAAAACAGTACAATACATAGAAACATAAATATAAATAATAAGTGTCATCAGGTGAATTATAATGACCATGGATGCACACTACAGGAACACCAGCCTACAGCTTATTTAAAAACCCTACAGCAGAGGGAACAAATGATCTGAGGTGTCTATTTGATTTGGCCCTCTTAGAAAAAGGTATACCTCTTTCCTGACGGCAAAAGTCAAAACTCAACGAGGAGAGGGTGATTAGGGTCTGCCAAGATGACCTTTGCCAGGCCAGGATGGGTGGTAATCTGTCTGAATGGGAGGGGGGCCTAATGAACCTCCCAGACCAAATAAAACCTTACCTTGGCAGATTTGTCAGGTTCTCAGGCGATGTCTTCTCCGTAAGACCTCACCAATTTATTCTACATGGTGGATTCTGGGGAAGAAAGGTTCAACACATTGCTAGTCACATCTTCAAAACATTAATTAAGCCTTAGTGAAAGAAGAAAAAGGAAAAAGACCTTTTGTAATAAACTTTATGAAATGCATTAAATGACTAAACTTCTGGGACAGAAGCTGCTTTGCTTATTATTTCACTCAAAGGGCACCAACAAGGTTTTCAGCAAGGTAGTCTGGACTAATACTTCATTAGTAGGCATTACACACAGCTGTCCTCTGTGTGACTCTGAACTACTGCAGAAAAGATTTGCTGAAAATTGTCTACCATTGACATAAGTGGTAGTCATTTTGTGTGGAAAGGTAATGCCTAGCTTTGTTTTCAAGTGATTAGCAATCGTATGGTACATAGAACAATTGATTTCTGAAGCAAAACAGTAAAGTTGAAATAAACCTTGAGCTGAAAGACATTAAAACTATTTGGAGAGCTCAGGGGGAACAGGGTTGGTTGATAGTTTTGTGTTTGTTTGTAACGACATAGCCATTAGACTCCATGCATCCATTTTCCAGGGGCCGGGTCGCAATGCTCACCAGCTCCTCCTGGGGGATCGCAAGGTGTTCCCAGGCCAGGAGGAGATATGCCATTGGATGCATAAAAGAAGGTAATTAGTGCAGCTTTGGCGTAAGGCAAAGATCAAAGTCATATAAGACCTTAATAACAGCTGGTATGGTTCTGCTGTGCTGCATCAATGTTGTGCTACTTTTCGCTCCTTCCCCTGACAAAGAGGAGTTATTAATAACATGATCAGCAGGGGAAGAATTAAAGCTTTATTTTTATTGTTGTGAGATAGTCTCAATACTGAAAATCTGTGTTACTGTGATATAACAGTGTAACTGATGATGATATCTTACTGAATTGTCCCAGTTTTAACCTTTCAAAAAAATGACAAAAAACCTAGAAAACAGACGCTTTTTAAAGCTGAATTTCTTCAACAGCTTCTTCAAAAGCATCCAATAGAAAGTACAGCAAGATCCCCTTTTTACTGGGTCATTTGGCAACACATCACAACACCTTCTTTGAGATATTTTTATACAAACAGGTCCTGCCTCAGAGAGTTTTTATTATATTCCGTTTCTTTTCTAAACAGAGGACTTATTGCATCAGAAATGCTTGAGAGAAATCAAGGGCCTTCTAGGTCGGAGCACTTTGTGATGGGAAGTGTAAATACAGAGCGGAAAATCAAGTTAGGATGCACTCAGTGCTCATTTGCTGACAGAGTGAAATGAAAGCAAGGTGCAATAAGATCTGTGGCGAAGAGTTTTGCTGAAGGTGAGCTGTGGGAGAATCGTAATGAGCGAAAGATCCACATGTGATTGACTAAGAGGCTGCTAATTTGATTTTAGCCTTCCTTGATGAGCCAGTCAGCAGTCAGTTGGGGGCAAGGGGAAAAAATGAAAGTGGGAAGAAATACCTGAGGTCAGTTGCTTTCAACTCAGTTGCCACATCAAAGGAGAGACAATATGACAAGAGCCAGCAAGCAACCAACAAAAAGTTAGTTTCTCTGGGTTCTTTTTCTCTGACTTCTTTTTTGCAGAGCGTAATTAACTAAATGGCATCAGGAGAGTGTAGATATGACAGGAGCTGTATCACGCTTCACTTTCATTCGCAGCATCACATGTTTGTTACGAAAAAGCAGATGAAAGGTGGGACCATGCTGAGCAGGATGCTGAAACAGGAGCTAGGTTTAATTTTTCACTTTTTTTTATCATGAAAACACCAGAAGAACAAAACAAACCTAACAGCACTGACTGACTGACTGTAGAAAAAAATATGATTTTACTGTTGCTGGGAGGATCCTGTAATTTATTAGAAGCTGCCACAGGAAAATTTCAATCTGCAAATATAAGAATCCATTCATCATCTCACATGACACCACCAGCAATATGCTGCTGATTTCCTAATAACTTGGCAGTCTTGAATCTTTCTCATGTCCAATCCAAAGAACTGTATAAACATTTTAAAGTAGGGTCTGGTCATTTTTTTTTTAGCTAATGTCTTTTGTTCTCGTTCAAATTCCCTACATCAGCCGTAAAAATATTTATATCCGCTTCTTGATTATTGAACTCCTGCTCATTGCAGCTTTGACATCCTCCTGCAATTCTTCAACTTTTCTTGCTCAAATAAAATGTAATCTCGTCCAAACATCTGCTAGAGCTCAGGAGCAAAACCTATGCTGGTGTCAAATTTAAATTAGGAGCAAAAAGCTACATTTAGTTTTAATGTTACACACTGCAGCACATGTACAGTGCAAAAAAAACCTTTTTAAACCTGCAATTAAAAGCACAATTGTCTGCAGAATGTACTTTGATATAAGACAGCGTTGATTTATGGGTGCAAAATCAGAGCTCTGGGTTCATATTCATCAAACATATCAGAATCACTCCTATGAATCATGCTGAAATTTAAACTATAGGACTAAAAATACTGTATAATACTACGTCAGAATAAGACTTGAAGGTTATTTATTTAATGTGATGTTGCTGTTTTAACCCTTTACATACTGTTTAGGATCAAATTTGACCCATTTTTACAGACTTTTACTAATGTGGCTCATAGTATACAAAAATAGAAGTAAAATGCATACATTTCTTTTTACTTTTGTGCAGCTTATACACATTTTTGTATATGCAAATGTGCAAAATTTAAAAAAGAAAAACACCATTTAAACATGTTATATTCCTCATATTTTATAAAATGTTCTCCTGGATTATAAAATAGTGATTTGTGAATGTCTGTCAAAGGCTTAATCAAACAATTATTAATGACTAATGAATGTGAATTGGTGTAGAGACTAATTATGAGACAGGATATGAACAGTATGTGAGGGTTAATGACAGTCAGAGCCACAAAGCAGCAGCTATAATGATATGTTGTAATTTTCTCACATCTCAGTTTGAAATATGAGACGAGTTTTGGAAAATAACACCATTTTTAAAATTTCCCATGAATGAAAAAGCAGGCTTTTAGTGATCCTTGTGTGTTTATATATATATATTTTTATACATGTGCTTTTCCTTTGTGCTCACCATTGTGTGCAAAGCCCCTTTCACCAGGCAAGTTGCAGTATAAAAGACACATGAAAGCTGATAAGTGAAACCCAATGAAGCAGAGAGAAAACCACCTAAATAAAGCATTAATAATAGATAGTTGCACTATCTTCTGGGTTAAACACTGCAGGAGGTAAGTCGTCTGGTGAAACCAAGCATCTGTGGCCCAAACAAAAACCCTCTGATGCTCTGATCTCCGCCCCACCACCTCCTCTACCAACCTCTCTCATCTCTCCACCCTCTCACCCCTCTCTCCAAGAACCTAATACTTAGGGGACTTTGCAGCTATTTAATGTTTTATGCCCTTTAAAGCCAAAAGAATGCTAATTTCTGTGGCCTGCTACCAATTTTCCTCCGTTTCACTCTCACCCCGAAATTACAAATCTGTTGTCCCCACGGCCCTATTTATCCCCAGTGTTACAGCTGGGGACAATTATGCACAGGAAGCTCGCTGGGGGACGTATTTTGGGAGCAGCCAGGAAGTTAGCGGGCGGATCCATCCTTCAAGGATTCAAGGAAAAAGGCGCAGCACAAGACTACACGGGGGGGGGTGCACTCTGGCCACAGGGCCCTTCTGGGGTCTCTCCTTACGCTGAACCCCTTACCAGTTCATCGCCACCACACCGTGACCCTGTGAAGATTAGCCAAAACAAGACATGGAAGCGGGTGAGTGGGTGGGGGATGAAAGAAGGGGAGAAAATGAGAATCAACTCTGCCCCCTTCTCTGTGTTTACCCTCTGCCCCCCCCCCCCTCCTACTGTGCACAGCACTTGAGTGTTTTCAGGGACCCAAACCATCACATTTCCGGGTATAAAATGTCTTTGTTTCTCGGTCTCAAGCTGTCATCTTTGGAAGTTTTGTGTGCTTGTGAAAGCGTGTGAAATCGGAACTGACCGTGTCTTGTCTTGAAACGCAAACAGCACATTTTCATTTCATTTTCTTTGCCCAGCAGGGGGGGTTGAGGGGGTGAGGGGTGGGCGAAACAAGGAAAAAACTGACCAGCATCCTATTAGAATTGTTCAAAAGGGGAAGACAATGGCGCTTCAATCACAAATGTTTCTTAATTTATTCAAAGTTATGCACGAGCAAAACAACAAAACCCTTCATCTGAATCATGAAATGCGAGAGGAGCAGTGATTTTTAAATGTACTGCATTGGAAAAAACCTTGTGAATCATGACCTTCCTTGCAGTCTGTGGTGTGTGTGTGTGTGTGTGTGTGTGTGTGTGTGTGTGTGTGTGTGTGTGTGTGTGTGTGTGTGTGTGTGTGTGTGTGTGTGTGTGTGTGTGTGTGTGTGTGTGTGTGTGTGTGTGTGTGTGTGTGTGTGTGTGTGTGTGTGTGTGTGTGTGTGCATAGTCATTGTCCAGAGCAGTGGATATATCCTTCAATAGGAATAATAATATATGTGTGTATTGATGGAAACTCTTTATTTGCTGTGTCATGGCCATTAATTTGTACACACGAGCTTATGGGTAGAATAAGACCATGATCACATTGGTATGGAGCAGCAATTTGTGGTCAGCATAAATTGTACTATTACCTCTGAACATTGTGCAAATAAGACATCAAATTGAATCCACACAAAAACTGTTCAGACATTCTGGTGGTGGTTCGACTTTATTGAAAAAAACTTGACTATAATCAGAGGGCTGCGCTGAATTACAGGAAAATCTTATTGTCAGGAAACATTCCAGCTTGGTTTTTCCTTTCTTTTTTCTTTTTTTTAAAAAGGGATTTTACAATATTTATTGTGTTGGGAATTCAGTGGTAAGCATTTTATACTGTACTGTTCCATTACTGGCATTTCCCTTTGAGTTATGAACACATAACTCTTAAAAGACTTTACAAATTAGTGCATTTTTTAGACTCTTACACACTTGTAAATCTGTCGACTTTTGTGCATAGTTAATGCTTTTTAACCCTCCTGTTGTCCTCGAGTCAAGGAAGGAAGGGAGGGAGGAAGGAAGGATGGAAGGGAGGAAAGGAGGGAGGGAGGAAGGAAAGGAATAAGGAGGGAGGGAGGGGGGGAAAGAGGAAGGAAGGAAGTGAGGAAAGAAGGAAGGGAGGAAGGAAAAGAGGAAGGAAGGACAGGAGGAAGGAAGGAAGGCAGGAAAGGAGTAAGGAGGGAGGAAAAGAGGAAGGAAGTAAGGAGAGGAGGAAGGAAGGAAGGAAGGAAAGGAGTAAGGAGGGAGGAAAAGAGGAAGGAAGTAAGGAGAGGAGGAAGGGAGGAAGGAAAGGAGGAAGGAAGGAAGTGAGGAAAAAGGTAGGGAAGGAGGAGGGAGCAAAGAAAGAGGGAAGAAGGGGAACAACGAAAGAAAAATTAAAGAAAAAGGGAGGAAGGAAGGAAGGAAGGAAGGAAGGAAGGAAGGAAGGAAAGGGGGAACAGTCAAAAGAGATGTGGTCAATTTGACCCGGGAGGACGACAGGAGAGTTAAAGGCATTCTTTACTGTGTTAGTCGCTTAACCTTATTGACATGCAGTGTTACAAATAGCATGTAATATTTTTGCAGTATACCACATCTGTATAATGTAGTGTTAAAATTTTAATGCACATTTTCAATCGGTGGGCTGCATCGAATTACAGGAAACAGTCCAACTTGGTTTCTCTTTCTGTCTTTCTTTCTTTTCTTAACCCTCCTGTTGTCCTCGAGTTAAGGGAGGAAGGAAGGAGGAAGGAAAGGAGGAAGGAAGGAAGAAGGAAGGAAAGGAGGAAGGAAGGAAGGGAGGGAGGGAGGGAGGAAGGAGGGGAGGAAAGGAAAGAAGGAAGGGAGGAAGGAAAGGAAGGAAGGAGGAGGGGAGGGAGGGAGGGAGAAAGGAAGGGAGGAAGAAGGAAGGAAAGGAGGGAGGAAGGAAGGGAGAAAGGAAGGGAGGAAGGAAGAAGGGAGGAAGGAGGGAGGAAAGAAAAGAAGGAAGGGAGGAAAGAAAGGAAGGAAGGAAGGAAAACAGGAAGGGAGGAAGAAGGAAGGAAAGGAGGGAGGAAGGAAGGGAGGAAAGGAAAGAAGGAAGGGAGGAAGGAAGGAAGGAACAGTCAAAACAGACGGGGTCAATTTGACCCGGGAGGACGACACAAAGGTTAAAGAGATTTAAAATATTTATTGTGTTGGGAATTCAGTGGTAGGCATGTTATACTGTACTGTTCCCATACTGGCATTACCCATTGAGCTATGAACACATAGCTCTAAAAGACTTTATAAATTGGTGTATTATTTAGCCAAGTCAGCAGTGAGACTCTGTCAGTTGTAAATCAGTCAACTATAAAATTTCATATGATTCTAATAACTTCTTTCTTTGGTGCATAGTTGATGCTTTAAAGGTTTTCTTTGCTGTTTCAGTAGCTTAACCGTTTTAACATGTAGTGTTACAGAGATAGTGCGAAAGTTTAAATGCAAATGTAAATGTTACATGTTCATAAGAAATGTCAAATTGTTTTAAATTTAAAGTAAAGACATTGTATTTTACATCCCTACATCATAAATATTGACTTCAATCTGTTGGCATCCTCACATTAAACAACTTTGCAATGCTGCCACACACATTTTTTAAACAATTTTATGACAATTAGTCTCTGCACCATTTCACATTCATGAAATTCCCCATCAGTTATTAATAAATGCTTGATTAATCCTTAATGAGGAGTGTATTTCACTCATTTATGGGGGGAAAAAGACATCACAACAATCACTATTTTATGGAATATGCAGAATACAGAAACATGTTTTTTAATTTTGTAATAAAAACAAGTCAAATTTGGAAATTAGCATATATGAAAATGTGTATCAGCTGCACAAAAATAGTAAAAATGATGTATTTTATTCCCATTTTTGTGTATTCAGGGACACATTAGGAAAAGTCCACCTAGAGGAAATGTGTATAGGGTGTTTCTACAACTCTACAATGTAAAAATGGGTCAAAATTGACCCTTAATAGCAGGTAAAGCTTAATGATGTTTCTTGTTTTTTGTGCATAATTAATGCTCAACAGGCTTTCTTAACAGTTTTAATTATTTAACCTTATTGACATGCAGTGAGACAGATTGCAATATACCACAGTTTTTATGCAAATTATTAAAGACATTTTATTTTACATCCCTACTTGATAAACATGGATTTCAATCTTTTTGTATCCTCTTATAAAAACTACTGTGCAATGCTGCCAGACACATTTTTTAACAATGTTATGACCATTTTTTCCATTTTTTCTTCACCTTGACCACTAATGATCCAACTTTCAACAACGACTTTTGGTCTTAAAATTTTCATCCATCTCACTCCATGTATTAGTTTTTCTTCACAGCGAACATTACGGCCTCACAGGGCCGCTGGCGAGACTGCCGGCTCTTAGTCATGGTTATGATGAGAGTCAAAATGACCACAGGAATTCAACAAAAGAGGATTTTTGACATTGACTTGGTCTCAACGGTCAATTTAAAAAAGCTACTTTTTCATAGTTTTCCACTTTTAACGCCACAATAAATGAGACAAGTTGAAGATAAACAAACACAAACAAATACAGAGCGGCTGCTGAGCATGGATGGTTTTTGTTTGTCTAGTAGTGGGTATTAACGTTTAAGTGCATCTGTGTGTGCTTGTGTGCATCCAGGTGCATTGTGGGAAGGCTCGACTGATAAACATCCTCTCAAGGGAAGCGGGTCGAGGTGGCATTTATCTAAGGGGACTCTTTTTGTTCTTGAAATGTCCCCCGTGCTTTCAATAATTCAGCAGGCAGTCCTTTTCTTCTCTTTTACTTCCGCTTGACACGACGCCAACATTTACCACCTCGGGGATAAATATCTGTTTGCCTTCACGCCCCCAGGAGACGTAAACCGAGGAGTCACACATCAATGAGATGTTATGTGCGAGGATGTGTGTTTACCCTGTGTCATTATATTCTCTGCTTTTACTAAACTTCTGTGTACAGGTGTCTCAGTGAGTCCTCATGAATCATTTCTTCTTCTTGACTCAGGATTATACAGTGTTGGGGAGTAACTAGTTATATGGAACAGTGTTATGTGATTTAATAAGAAAATAAATGTAAAAGTAATCTGTTACAGTTACTGATGATGTTGATGAAGTCAGACATGCAAGATTTTACTAATTTTTTAATATTTAACATGGAGGGAAAGATGGAAGGAAGGAGGAAAGGAAAGATGGAAGGAAGGAGGGAAGAAAAGAAGGAAAGGAAATATGGAAGGAAGGAGGGAAGAAAATAAGGAAAGGATATATGGAAGGAAAGATGTAATGAAATAGGAAAGGAAAGATGCAAGGAAGGACGGAAGAAAAGAAGACAGGAAAGAAAGATGGAAGGAAGGAGGGAAAGGGGAAAGGAAAGATGGAAGGAAGGAAGAAAGGAAGGAAACAAGGAAGGGAGGACAGATGGAAGGAAGGAAAGAAGGTAAGAAGGGAGGAAGGAAAGAAGGTATGAAGGAAGGAACAAACGAACAAATGAAGAAAAGAAAGAAGGAAGGAAGGAAGATAGGAAAGATTGATTGAAGTAAGGAAGGAAGGAAGGAAGGAAGAAAGGAAAGAAAGAAGGAAGGAAGAAAGGAAGGACAGACGGAAGGAAGAAAAGGAAAGAAAGAAGGAAGGAAGAAAGGAAGGACAGACGGAAGGAAGGAAGGAATGAAGAAAGGAAGAAAAGAAAGATGGAAGGATGGATGGAAGGAAGGAAGAAAGGAAAGAGGGAAGGAAGGAAGGAAGGAAGGAAAGAAGGACTTACTTTGATTAGGTATTTAAAATAGTTACATTGGGTAACTAGTCATCTGTAACTAAATAAGGTAGAAAGGAAGGAAGGACAGAAGGAAGGAAGGAACAAATGAAGAAAAGAAAGGGAGGAAGGAAGGACAGAAGGAAAGAAGGAATACAGGAAGGAAGGAAGAAAGGATAGATGGAAGGAAGGACAGATGGAAGGAAGGAAAGAAGGTATGAAGGAAGGACCTAACGAACAAACAAAGAAAAGAAAGAAGGAATGAAGGAAGAAAGGGAGGAAGAAAGGAAAGATAGAAGGAATGATGGATGGAAGGAAGAAAGGAAGGACAGATGGAAGGAAGGAATAAAGAAAGGAAGGAAGGAAGGAAGAAAGGAAAGATGGAATGAAGGAATGAAGAAAAGAAAGATGGAAGGAAGGTAGGTAGGAAAGAAGGACAGATGGAAGGAAGGATGGAAGGAAGGAAGGAAGGAAGGAAGGAAGGACAGATGGAAGGAAGGAAGATAGGAAGGAAGGAAGGACAGATGGAGGGTTAACTAGCTGAAAACTTAGAAACGTCATCAAATGTAATAAGTTACATTACTTTGAATAGGTATTTAAAATAGTTACATAGGTTAACTAGTAATCTGTAATCTATTACATTTCCAAAGTAACCTTCCCAACCCAGATTTGGGTATATATGAGCTTTTTCCTTTTATTAAACACCAGCAAATGTATCATTTCTGTTCTTTATCCAACAGCAACCGATAAAAACAGTGTATGACAGTTTTAATAGCTTTCCTGTGCACTTCATTAGCTTCTCTGGTCCCGTCTCTACATGAAACCTGTTTTACATCGGTTCATCTTTTAGGGGGAAGCATCTCCAAAAAAAACATTTGAAACTTGTGCTACAATAAGAGCCACAATTTCCTGCTTATATGATGAATATCCAGATTTTTCTTGGATATACTGAGTTCATTTAAATCCCTCTGAGCTAATTTGGTCATACGATACATAACTCATCAAAATGTTCATCTCAGCCCTGTCTCGATTTGTGTCAGCTTGACGCATCCCTGTCTCCCTTCACACTAATTAAAAGCTCGAAAAAATAAAATATAATAACAGAATACTGTGTTTTTCACTCTCTATTGAAAGAAGAGAGATAAAAATCAAAAGGTGTCTGCTGTATATCAGTGATGTGATTTGCTTTTTTTTGGGGGGGGGGAGATTACACAGACCTGTGATGCTACAAACTGTGACAGACAAAAAAAAGACTTTAGTGCACTTTAAGCCTGCCTGGCCCCAAAGTGTGTCATTAATGGTGACTGTACGATTTTGAGCTGGAAAAGTTTGTGATGTTTTAGCCTCAACGATCGGGTTGAAAAAACCAACGCAAGGAAAAGCACATTGCAAGCAAGGAACACATGCCAATTCTGGTTTTTAAAGACAGACATCATATGTGATTTTCTAACCCCCCCTCCCTCCCTCCCCCCCCTTTTACTTAGCTCATTGTTCTTTCCCACACAATTCCTCAGTGACATTTTAATGGATTTATTCAACTGGAACATCAATAAAACAAAAAAAAAAAACCCTCTTTCAATTACTTCTATTGTTCAACAGAAACCATGGGACACTAACACAAAACACGTACATATAATGAGGTTTACTTGTACGGCACTTTTCAAAACCAATGTTACACAAATGCTTCACAGTAAGAGACAGAAAATAGGGACGAAATTTAAAAGTTTTCCACAGTTTAGAGAAGAAGTTTAATCAATTTAGGGATAAAATATATGAAAAAAATGGGGTCTGGAGTGGGTGCATTTACAACCTGCTAGCTTTACTGTCATTGAAGCGGTCATCATTACTGGCACACTAAATATTATCTGATGCTTGCCAACATCATATAAGGGTCACATACTCCATCAGTTTAATACATCCACCATCTATTTCCACTGGGATGAAGAGCACCATTGTTTCAAAGTCATTTGGGGGAGATGTCACATTGAGCTTCGAGCTACACAAACACACACAAACAACACACAAACAACACACAAACACACATATAACAGACAATTTTTTTTGCTCCCCTGATCATCCACAGTGAATGACCCAGGTGGGATTTGTGTGGAGGGGAAAGTGCCCACCTGTCCCAAGTCAGTGGACAAGACAGAGTGATCTAGCTCTCACTCTCATTTCCCCCAAGGCCACAGTGTGTGTGTGTGTGTGTGTGTGTATATGTGTTTGTGTTCTCGAGGGTAATCAGGCTCTGTGTTCAAAAGGATATGGGCTCCCGGAGGGGTCAGAGGGGGGCCTACCTGACGACCGCGTTTATCATCAGCCGAGAAGTGGAGAGGAAAGGTCATGTGTAACCATCTCTGATGTTGTTCAAAATCAATCTCGGGAGTCGGCTGCACCCGCAGACCAAAATAGAGACTGATTGTTTGGTTTTGTTGTGCAGCTGTGTGTCATTGCTTGTATGGCTGTTGATTTGTTTTTTTTGCCATGAGATTGATATCTGAAAGCACTTTTCTATGGCTGTGTAGTGGGAAATGCTATGTGGGCCCGGAGTTTTAAATTTCTGGTTCAAAGCTCCATCAAGTTAATAGGCTGGTATATGTTTAGAGTAACTACATATCTGGTGGTAAAAGAAGAAGAAAAAAGTTAATCATAGTCAGTCATGGTCCTTTTTCAAATAGTTCATCCTTTGATGATTCAGGAACAGCATCTCAGACTTTTGACTTTTGCCAAATTAATTAAAAAAACCTGACATCTAACGAGTTTCTACAATGAATAAATGATAAGAACAATTCTTATATGCTTAAACATGAACAGTTTCAAAAATGTACAAATGAGAAATTAGAGCAAAGTAGTGGCTCCAAACAGCTACAGGTATATAAGATAAGATATTCCTTTATTAGTCCCACAATGAGGAAATGTACAATACTGCAAAGTGGACGATAAAAAAGCAATAAAAACAATAGTAGTGAGAAATATAGTACATAACTGTAAGATTATGTACAAAAGTAAATAAGTAATATTGTCGTTGAGTGATAATATACCTGAGTTGAGGTTGTTATTGCACAGGTTTAAAGTGAGAATATAAAGATATAAATATCTATATATTGCACAGTTGAACTGAAAGGAGAAGTAGACCTAAATGACTGATATTACACAGTAGTGAAGATAGTATACATAGCGTTGTGAGTAAACTGCAAACATCATTGCCTGCATTGTATGGAGGATCATCCCATCCACATTCAAGAAGAAAAGAAAGCAGACAAAATAGGATTTTTTAAACTGTGAAATAGCAAATCAAAATTCTGTCCTGCTAAGTGAAAAATTCAGAAATGTTGTAATATGTCTGAGATAATAAGATAAAAATACTAACTTTTACATGCAAAATTATGAGGTACAGATATAGACATGATTAAAACTTTACCCTTTTCTTCATGATTTTATTAGTTTCTTAGTGTGTTGACTGATACAGTAGTTTATGACAAGGAATGAATGGTATATTCTATCTATCTATCTATCTATCTATCTATCTATCTATCTATCTATCTATCTATCTATCTATCCATCCATCTATCTAAACCTTTATTTATATGGGAGAGTAGACTATCTTTGCTAGTGTGCTGGTTTTAACAGCTACTGAAGATCCAACAAAAAAAACTAAAACTTGTGACTCATAAATCCTAATTTACAGTTTTGTTTTATTTCTCCAGCAGAAATGTGGCGTCCATACTTCTGTGTTGTTTCTTGCCAAAGGATCCCGAAGGCTCTAACATGGGTGATGTGACTTCTTCCCATCCCTGCACCCTGTTTCTGGACAGTCATGTAGTATATTCTACAGAAAATACAGCTTTAAAAAGAAAATTAGAAGCAAAGAGCCACTTCATTATGGCTCTTGGAGATGTGTGCCATCACATCACAACAAAGAATTTATATAAATCACTTCAACAAAACTTGAAGTAGGAAAGAGCTTCTTCTCCTTCGGCCCCTTGTTCCCTGACGCTGTGTCTTTAATGGTGAGACGCTCTTAAGGAGTCCGGTCGGTCAATTAGTGTTCCTGTGATGTCACCTCCTTTACAGATGAGCCTCTCCGAGTAAGACCTTTAAAATAAACAGCTGCGTAATCTCATTTAGCAGCACCTGGGCCATGGCAGCGCCCAGAAGAAGTCATTAAAGGTGCCTGTTCACTGCGGTGGACAGATTCAAATGGAGATAAATCAACAACACCATAAAATGTGTGTTTCAAGTACAGCCAAGCAATTAATCCCATATTACACCATACATGTATTTAACTCAAACATTGTGAAATGATATGTTTTTACCTCCACTAACAAGCCCCAATGTGGGATATACCTACTGTTGATTAATTTGGACCAATGGTGGAATACATGTGGGTGTTCATGTAAAATAGTCTGTTTTGAGGACATTACCAAAGAGGTGTAAACCAGGCGGGGAGTTCTGGTCCTCTGAAATGATGCCAACGCGGAAGTAACTTTAAACTGCATTCTATCAAAAGGCCACCAGGGGGCGACCGTTTTGGTGTCAAAAGGACTTCCGTCTCTATACAAGTCAATGGAGAATTCACCAACTTCTCACTTGATTTCTAACCTCAGTAAACGTTTTCAAAATGTGTTTATGGTCTCAATCGCTAGTTTAAAGCCTTCTTCAATGCAGTATGATGTTCATTTGGGACATTTTGGCCTCCCTGATTTTATATGTGACGATAAAGCAGGGTATGCATTAGGGCGTGACTACGTCGTGATTGACAGGTTGATTGGTTCACAGGTTCAGGAGGGCGCCTCATGCTCCTCCTGATGCCCATATAAGTAGAATCCGTGTTTTTTTTTACCCAGCATGCACCTGAAATTTTCAAGATGGCGCTGCCCAGATCCGAAACTATTGGCCTCCGAGCAGCAGTCCACAAACCAATGGGTGACGTCACGGATGTTACGTCCATTTCTTATATACAGTCTATGGTTTTTACCTCCACTAACAAGCCCCAATGTGGGATATACCTACTGTTGATTACTTTGGACCAATGGTAGAATACATGTGGGTGTTCATGAAATATTATTTATTTTGAGGACATTACCAAATAGGTGTAAACCAGTTAGAGGGCATAAAAAGCAGTTAAAAAGCAGGCTTTTTAATATGACGTTAAGGTTAACAAACTAGGCTTACTAACGATCATTCATGGAGATAATAACCCCCCCTTAACAGCAGGACATTGAATGTTAAGAGAGAGAGAGCATGAATGATTAATCGTAGCCTGCTGGTTAAGATGCATGTCACACACATCCCATGTCCACAGTTCGATTCTGCAGGAGACCTTTGTTCCATGTCATTCTTCAATCGCTATCTCTTTGTTTCCTATATCATCTCTCTACTGTTGTTATGTAGTAAAGGCATGATATAGCCAACAATATATTATTAAAAAACAAATACTAATCATTGATAACTAGTTTGGATGTTAGACAACCAAGATTGAGTAAGTTAGAGTCTCAAGATTCTGCAGCAGACCTTTGTTGCATGTCATTCCCCATCTCTCTCTCTTTCTTTCCTATCATCTCTATACTGTTGCTATGTGGTAAAGGCATGATATACCAAAATTAACATGAATAATAATGACAAAAGAGTTACTAAACATTGATTGATTGAACTAGTTTGGGTGTCAGTCAACCAAGATCGAGCAGATTAGAGTCTAAAGGTTGAGATGTTGTTGCTAAAAGTGTGAAATGGAGAGGAACATTATGCAATTTCAGTATGCATTTCAGTTTCTGTTACACGAATAAAAGAAGATGCTGGTTTAAATGCATGCTATACAACTGCAACGTCCACAGTTCGATTCTGCAGCAGAACTTTGTTGCATGTCATTCCCCATCGCCATCCCTCTCTGCTTGTTTCGATGTCTTCTCTCTACTGTTGCTACTGTATCTGGTAAAAGGATAATATAACCAACATTTACATTAATAATAATAATAAAAAAGAGTTACTAATCATTCAAAACTAGTTTAGGTGTCAGTCAACCAAGATCGAGCAGGTCAGAGTCTCAAGTGTGAGATGTTGTTGCCAAAAGACAGAATAGTATGTTATGTAAATAGTATGCAATGTAATTCAAATTTCAGTTTTTGTTACAAGAAAAACAAAAAAAAGATGGACTGGCCTGAATAATATCTACAGACATCTAAAACTTCTGGGTCTACATGGATGAACATGGATTATTTTTTTTAACTTTTTGGAGATACAATTAAATCAAAACCAATAAACAAGTAGATATTCTGTGTGAGGAATGTACTGTGGTACACTGTGGTTGTGGTTCCTGATACCACCAGTTGAGACGATGTCGAATCTCTCCATATCCTCAACTACCAGAAATCCACATCCTCTACAACTGGGAGGTAATCAACACCAATGCTTCTGTCCCTATTGAATTTTTCATGTGGCATGTTGAGTAACCACAAAGCCCGTTTTTCACAGGAGTCGTAAAAAAATCCTGCAGATTGACTGCCACAGTCAGCACCATACTGTACCGCTGTCTGCTGGGGCGAAATTAGCGCTTAGACTCCTGTCAGCGCTATTCATCCCGATGGCTCATCCGTCACCAGATGCTAACGCTAACAGCAGGCAGGTCACTGTGCCGATCGTCCTCTAAAGAACAGAAGGCTGCACTCGGTCATTAAAGTGATAGATTTGCTCTCTCCACCTCTTTCTGCCTTATTTCTCCTTTTTCCCCCCCTTCCCTCATCTGTCAATCTGTTGCTCTCAGCACCAGACTGACAGATTCCTTCTTATTTTCTATTTCTCTTCTCCTCACATAGCCACTCATTCTTTTTTCTTTCCCTTCAGTATGTCTCTGTTGGTCCTTTTGTTTACGAGTCAGAGCAGCAGACAGCCAATGGCATCCCATCTTAATTATCTATCAGCTGGATGAAGTCATTTATCATATGTATAATTAAAGAAAACAGAGGAACAGGGCCTACCTGTGACCCTCTGGGAGCCAAAGGTGACATCATTAGCCCACGTTCAGAGGCCCGGGGCTGGGCAAGGAGGCAGAGGAGGAGCGAGGGGTTGTCTCTGAGTGGACAGAGTCATTAAACTGAGCTTTCATTCATTATGAATGAGCTGTAAGGCTGTCTGTTCCAGCCTGTAATTCCAGACTCTCTTTGAAGTGAAAGAAAGGGGAGAGAATGAGAACGGAGACGGAGATGGAGGGGAGACTGAGAGACAACTGAGGAAAAGAGGAAGGGAGAGAGAGAGAGAGATGAGGGGAGGAAATGAGGTATGAGCTTGAGAAAGAAACACTTTCCCTCCTCTACACCTTTTTGTGTCAGTGCTCTCTTTCTTCCTCAGTTGGCTTTGTTGAGCTGCTGCTCTGTTTGGTCCCTTGTTCTTGTCATCTTCCTTTTTTCTTTTTTTTTACCCTTTGTTTTTGTTAGCCATGGTAACAGCAGGGTTTAGGGTTGGTACTGTCGGTCAGATGGTCAGTCCAACAAATATTAGATGTATTGCAACACAGTTTTATACAGACATTAATTCCTCCCTCAGAGTTATTCAAATCAATTAAATTAAATCAACTTAATTGTCTTTATTTCTCAAAAGTAGACATCATCAACATCAGATATCACATAATTACATCAGGTTCAATCCTGTGCAAAATCTCAACATCCACAAGATTAATTGGCACAAACTTGGTCAAGAGATTCATGGCTTCGAAATTATGCATACTGATAATGTGGAGATTCAGTTTAAAATATATTAGCAACAATCAAATGCTTTGTACAGATATCCAAGTTCCCCAAAGGGTGAAATGGAATAACTGTGGTGATGCTCTGATTTTAACCTTTGTTCATAAAGTGAAATATTAGATAAATGAAAGTTTAGACCTACAATGGTGCCAAACGCCTGCAAACTTCAATAAATGACCATCAGTCCTAATTGTACTTTGGATTCATTGCTCAGTAGCAAATATTAGCATGTTAGCATGTTGAACTAATGCTGGTATATGTTAGTGTTAACTTTGTATGTTGACTTTATATTCAAGATACACAAACATCTGTCAAACATCTGTCAGCTCACTAACATATGACACAGTGTGTAGAGATATGGTTGATCTCTTGGGGGGGTCGGATAATACGGCGGAGTTGAAAGGATGAACACAGACAAAAAAGTAGTTTTATTTTGGGAAGACGTTATTGTTGTACAGGTCATGGTGGTAAATGCTAAGAAACATACTTTAACCCTTACATACTGTTCATATTCAGGCATTTCAAAGTATCCCCCCAGATATTTACAGTTATTCTATATAATGGTCCGATGCTATGTAACACTGGAGAACATAACGCCTTCAATAAATGATGATGAATTGTGAATAAACAGTATTTTTAATATATATGAATCAAAAACTCTACAAAAAATATGTATCAGCTGCACAAAAAACTTTATATTATTCTTATTTTGTATATTCTGGATCACATTAAGATAAGTCGTCAAATTTCTGGCTAAAATTACATTTTTTAAGGTGTTTTTTCTTCCCTGAAATGTAAAGATGGGTCAAATTAGACCCTGAACAGTATGTAAGGGTTAAACATAATGTTGGCTACAAGGCTTGGACATGCATCTTTCTACATCAAAACAAAACTATGACATCATCAAAGAAGAAGTGATGTCACACTATAGACAGGTAGCGGCCATTACAACAGGTTAAAAGCTTGCTTTGAGCTCTTTGTTTACTTTTATATGATTTGCATAGAAACCCATGTATTGTGTATGTATGTTAGCAGGCTCATATTAGCATTTAGCTCTAAATCAGATTAGTATGGTCATTTTACAAGGAGTGCAATTTTAGGGCTATTAATTCACGTCATTTTAAAAAACCTATCAAGGTGACGTTTTGCTCTGCTGAAATGTAGCGTTTATTTTATTGGCTCATAGGTCATTTTTTATTTTCTGTGTGATAAGTTCAGCCAATCACAACAACGTGGTTCCAACACAAACATCAGAAACATGGCAGCAGCTACATAGCAACACAAAAGTAAAAACATTAGTATTAAGCGGCGACTAAAGATTATTTTCATTGATTTTCTTGGTTCGTTTGGACTTAAACAATGTCAGAAAATGTTAAAAATATATTGATGATTGTTTCCTGAAGCTAAAGATGACGCCCTTAAATGTCTGGTTGTGTTCCAGCCTACAGTCAAAAACCCAAATAAATTAACTTAACTGTCATAGAGGAGTAAAGCAACTACAAAATATCCACAATCAACAAGCTGGAATCAGTGAATTTTGGCTTTTTTTCATTTTCTGATGATCAGCTTATCAATCACTCGTCTAATCGCTGCAGCTGCAAATGAATCATGTCAGACAAAGCAGCCAATGCTCTGTGATAAGCACCATAAGAAACACACTGATATCGGCACTTTGACCCCAAAGTAATAGTGTAATTTAGACGCTTGCAAGATGTCAAAAGTGCACCAGAGTTCACACTGGTTCACATGCAGCTTCATAATGATAAGAGGCTGTTAATAATTCAGTCAACAGCTGTTTGTTTGTAGCAGTGGATTTTTCTTTTTTTCTTCATGTGTATGAGATCAGATGCATCTAAGAAGAAGAAGTCAGCCTTGTTAACCCTCCTGTCGTCCTCCCGGGTCAAATTGACCCCATCTCTTTTGACTGTTCCTTCTTTCTTTCCTTACTCCCTCTTTCTTTAATTTTTCCTTTGTTCTTCCCCTCCTTCCCTCTTTCTTTGGGTTAGGGTTCCTTCCTTCCTTCCTTCCTCCCTTCTTCCTCTCCTTCCTTCCTTCCTCATTCCTTCCTCCTTTCCTTCCTCCCTTCCTCACATCCTTCCTTCCTTACTTCCTCCCTTCCTCCTCTCCTTCCTTCCTTCCTCATTTCTTCCTTCCTTCCTCCTTTCCTTCCTCCCTTACTCACATCCTTCCTTCCTTCCTTCCTTCCTTCCTTCCTTCCTTCCTCTTTTCCTCCCTCCCTCCCTCCCTCCTTACTCCTTTCCTTCCTCCCTTCCTTCTCTCCTTACTTCCTTCCTCTTTTCCACCATCCCTCCCTACTGCTTTCCTTCCTTCCTTCCTTCCTTCCATCTTTCCTCCCTTCCTACTGTCCTTCCTTCTTTCCTTCCTTCCTTCCTTCCTTGACCTGAGGACAACAGGAGGGTATAAAGTGAGTCTTGGCTACTCTCTCACCTCTTCATTGACACCAACTTATCTTTTCCATCATGTTAGTACAGTAGTAGCTGTTTGCTATAATGGACATGGCTGATATGAGAGTGGCTTTTCTCAAATGGAGGAGGATAACATCTAAAAAAAAAAAAAAAACATATTCAAAGTGGCTCACCATCATCTCGTGTGGTGTGAAAGAAGGGTTTAAATTCAGGTCACTGTAGATGTACTCTGAACACCTTTGATGTGACAATTTTTGCCAGCAGACTTTTTTGCACTTTTGTGTCATTTATTTGAGATGTGCTCTACGTTCCCATTTATATTCCTCTCGACTCCCACTTGCCTTTTTCTCCCCCCCTCTCCCCTCCTTTGCTATTTTCCTTCATCCTTTTCTTTATCTTCAATCTCTTCATTTCTTTTTCAGTTTTTTCTTCATTTCTCATAATGCGAGAGCTAAATGAAAGCGCTGCGAGAGAGAATATGCCAAGCCTTTTGAAAGTAAGGCACTAGCTGTGAATTATGGGCACATTTACTCACTTTAGGACTGTTTAGTGGGCAGGGTGCATAAGGCTGATGTACAGTAAATAAGACGAATGGAGCAATCACAAGGCGTTTGCAGCGGCTCGGGGAGAAAATGCTCAAAAACTAAGTTTGCCTCTCATAAAACCTTCAACAGTGTGTTCGCTCACAATGCTTCTCAAGTAAGTGTCTTTGTGTTTCTGTTAGGGTGCGAGTGTGTAGAAGTAGCTTCAGCAAGGGGACACTGTTTTCTATCACTGTGTTGTGTTCCAGTACACGCTGACAGTTTGTCCTCTTCAGTTTCTTGCAGCTGTGTTGGTTGCCGAGATACAAACCAATTCTCTCCACCGACAACAACAAAGACATTACACACACACGCAATAAAGCAGTGTGATAATCAATTGTTTTTTGTCGCACATTTGTCATTTTAATGAGCAGTCGGGATGGTGGAAGTCGTCAAATAACACAACAACCGTGACATTAAACCCACACACACAGACACACACGCACACACACACACACACACACACACACACACTTCCACTATATATAAACCTCATTAGAGGAAAATACCTTTTGACCTAATGTGCATCTCACTCCTTTTCATCTTAATGAGTAGGTTGCCAAGAAGCTTTAAAAATGTTGACTCTATTTGAGTGAAACATGCAAATGAAAAGAAGGATTTTTTTTTTTTTTGCTTTTACTCTATTGCATTTCAAAGTATCCCCCCATAATTAGTCTCTATACAAAATTTTGAAAACACAAATAATTTGTGTTTACCTCATCAATCATTAATAAGTTGGTGATTAATCCTTAATGAAGTTTAAAACATATTTACAGTTATTCTATATATATAAATACATTTTATTAAATAAATGATGATGATGAATGGTGAATAAACTGTATTTTTGAATATATATTAGTCAAAAACTCAACAAAAAATGTGTATCAGCTGCACAAAAAACTTTATATTATTTACCATTTTGTACATTCTGGATCACATTAGGATAAGTCGTCAAATTTCTGGCTAAAATTACATTTTTAAGGTGTTTTTTCTTCCCTGAAATGCAAAGATGGGTGAAATTAGACCTTTAACAGTATGTAAGGGTTAAACATAATGATGGCTACAAGGCTTGGACATGCATCTTTCTACATCAAAACAAAACTATGACTGTATCAAAGAAGAAGTGATGTCACACTATAGACAGGTAGCGGCCATTACAACAGGTTAAAAGCTTGCTTTGAGCCCTTGACTACTCATGTAGTTGCAGAAAATTGGGTTGAAAACAAAAAGCCACTGAATTGTATCATGTTTTTACAGGGTCTGTAAATTGTGGAGGGAATTTAACCACTGTTGATGTTAAGTCATAATCTGAGGATGATAATTATAATGCTGTGTTTATGTATTAAGGCTCTTCTCAGTTCACTTACCATAACTAATGTTCAACCACACACACACACACACACACACACACACACACACACACACACACACACACACACAAACAAAAAAATGAACTTCTTTCTTTCTGTCAGTCCTTCTTTCTTTCTTTTCCTCCCTTGATAGTTTCATTTGTGCTGATGCAAGCACAAAAAATAAGCAACAGTCGACATGGCCCAGCGAGAGAAGCACAGAGGAAGAGGTAATCCCCATTAGGAGATGACAGCGTTTAAAGCCAAACCGACACAAGAGCACCCAAATCTATCCGCCTTAATGAACCGACGCAGCACTTTCAGCTCGCAATTATTCTCATCTTTTTCCATCCTCGCATTCAAGCGCTCCTTCTATTTGCCTTTTACTTGCATCTTATACAGCGGTTTGCTCCCTATCTGCCTATTAGCTAGCGTAACCTTTGACCTCTCCTCCCCAGCATTTGTTGACAAAATATGATTTATTCATTGTGGCATTGGATTCAGAATAGCATGGCCATTTGGTTACATATTCCACTACTTTTTTTTTTTTACTATCAGGAGGCCAATTATTGCCGATATAGAACTTGATGTTATGGATGATGTTGACATGTGCTCACATCTGACATTTTGACATGTTTGCTGGGTGTTTGTTATAGATTCTCAGCATACTGGTTATCACACCTTTGTTTACGGTTTTGGCAAGGCATGATGTTACAGTGGGTTGTCTCACCTTTTTTTCTTTTGATGCACGGTCAACTTTCACATGCAATATAATGCAATACACACACAAGCTCGCACACTGACCTTATAATTGACTCCTACTTACACAAAATGCAGAGTAGGCGGCTTGCTCCATTTATAAACTGCCCCGTAACTGACCCTTCCTCCCATTCCTAACTTCATGTTGGTTTTCCTTCTTACTAGAAGAACATACAGTGTGCTCTTTTGCCAACAACACTTTGTGTGTGTGTGTGTGTGTGTGTGTGTGTGTGTAATAAGGTCCTCCAGTCTCGCTCTGTTTTCTTCTTGTCTCAGTATATTTATCAAATGTCATAAAACAGCAGGGTTGAACTGTTTGAACCGGTGTCTGTTTGCATCCACATTGGCTTCATATGCAATCACAACACCTCTAAAATTACCTCTTTGTGTTTTAATTTGATTAAAGCAAAAAAATGATGAAACACTCACACAAAATAAAAACCCCAGTCACATCCAAGAGTTGAAAAACTGCTCTGTTATACAACTATATATGACTTCATGTGTATAATACAGTGTGGCTGCTTACTGTATATGATATTCCATGTATGTGCAGCATCTGCATGAGCAGAGCCGCAGCCTTCCTCCCTGTCAGCATGCTTTAGTCTTGTACTCCATCCATCCTTATGTGGTAAATCAATCCCACACACAACATCCGGCGAGTGAATCAAACTGTTCCCAAGGTATGGTTAACTCATTGGCTCTGAAAAAGGATAGTGTTTCCTGTGATCGTGCTCTGAGATCTCCAAACCCCTCGTCCCCCGTTTGAAAGGTCCCCCCCCCCCCCCCCCCCCCCCACCCCCCCCTTCTTCCGACAGATCTCCTTCCATCAGATTTAAAGATTACTCGTATCCTCGTTCAGCCTCTTCTTGGCACCATCAGCAAGTGCCACTAAGAAACAGCTGTCTCAGACTAGATCAATGACATCGGCCTGTTTATCTTGATAGTGTGGCTTTTATTCACTGCATGCTTTTTACATGCTTGATTTCTTCTTATTATGTCATGCAGTGTGCATTGTGAGGGGAATACATCCATTTTTTTTACAGAACAATGACATTAGTCTTGTTTCTGGAGTGTAGTGGTGTATTTTAGCGGGTGTTAAATAGTATAATAAAAATAAAACAAATACAATGTGAAAGTTCTGCAGCAATCTAAACGCCAATAATAGAAGAAAAGGACACTCCACCACTCCACTGCTGTCTTCTATTTGACTTGAGTTCACTTTTTTCCCTTTATATTTACTCATTCAACACTTAAATTATATTTTCTGTATATTTTACATTTTATTTCCCATCATAAATGTTTAACAACAATACATATTAAATGTCAACCCCAATGTGTTAGAGTAAAATAGAAAATAGTCTGAATTCTGGGCACGGCCTTTTCTGAACTTTTCTGAACCGAAGCCAACATTCACACCTACTTTATGCAGCGACTGGCCAGCTGTCTGAAGGTGAGAGAGGCTTCAGGCTCCTAACTCTCCTTTTCCATCTATTTATTTCACTTTTCATGTGAACGGCCGAGTGCAACGCTGCGATCGTCTTACAGCAGAGATTTACAATATGCGCCGTTATACCCGTATTTAAATGATATCACATCTTCCACCGTCTCTCCTCCACTGTCGGTGATGGTCGGCTTTTTAATCTCCCTTTGGAACAACTATAAACGCATCTGATGTCTGACATGGTCGAACAACACGTCCACATCGTAAAATGAGCTTTAGTGTTGTTTCATGACTCTTTGTCGAGATATTTTCTGATTTAATATCATGCAAAGCTTATTTTAAAATTAATGCCTAGGTAGTTTAAGGGTCAGGGGTCAAAATATATTCTACAAAGGCATCATTATCCCTGATTTTTCATTAAAATACTCACAAATAAAGTTTGTTTTTAATCATAGAATATAAAGTGTTGGTTCATGACTATGTGTTCAGATATTTTCTGTTAATCAAGAAACCTTTATAAATTTAAACCATTTAATTTATGCAAAGCTTATTTTGAAATCAATGCTTTAGGTAGTTTGAGGCTCAGAGGTCAAAATATATTCTACATTCATCATTATCCCTGATTTTTCATTAAAATGCTTACAAATAAATAAATTAAATACTCAAAAATCCACATAATGGGTGTGAACATACTGGAATCCATTTGTAAATAAACCACCATGTGTAAGTTGTCAATCATGTCATAATCCAACATTTCCAAAAACGATGTGACCTCATTATGTTAAATGGTAGCTGCAGCCATGCCGATGTACTCAAAGTCACTCATCATACAGACTGACTTACAGTTTACGCCACACTTTTCTAATTTCCACCAACATCTGCCTCAAAGCATAATGTGTATAAACCATGACAACATGTGCAATGGTACAGTTCACACAAATACACACACACGTATACACAACATGTTTATTTATTCCATTTCTGAAGTGAGCATGTAATTGGAAGGGCACAGGGGTGGTGATGCTCAATTAGCCTGGTACGTGTGTGTGTGTGTGTGTGTGTGTGTGTGTGTGTGTGTGTGTGTGTGTGTGTGTGTGTGTGTGTGTGGTGTGTGTGTGTGTGTGTGTGTGTGTGTGTGTCAGTGTCAGGTTGAATTGAGTGACGAGGCACGGTGACCACCTCTCATCAGCTGACAGAGAAGTCGCACAGAATCAGTGACAACTCTGTTGCATATAAATAATCAAATTAAGGGAGTATATCATGCATGGTAAGTGTGTGTCTCCCCCTAGCTTCCTCCCTTCCTTCCTCCTTCCCTCCTTCTCTCTTTCCTTCCTTCCTTCCTTCCTTCCTTCCTCTCTCCTTTCCTTCCTTCTTCCTTCCTCCTTTCCGTCCTTCCTGCCTCCCTCCTTTCCTTCCTTCTTCCTCCCTTCATTCCTTCCTCCCTCTTTTCCTTCCTTCTTCCTCCCTTTCTTGTTTCCTTCCTCCCTCTTTTCCTTCCTTCTTTCTCCCGTCCTTCCTTCCTCCCTCTTTTCCTTCCTTCTTCTTTTCTTCCATCCTTCCTTCCTCCTTCCCTTCCTTCCTTCTTCCTCCCTTCCTTCCTTGACTCGAGGACAACAGGAGGGTTAAATATGAACAGCTCACACCCAAAGACAAAATCTCTAAACACCTGCCTGATGAGAAAACACAGCAGACCACAACTATAACACCAAAACACCAGCAGCTGCTTAATAAATCTACACTTGTCTCTAAAGTAGTTTATCATACAAAAACCTTTAAAAAATGGCCACATCCTGCATGCTCTAAATATCTCCTCACTGATAACGCAGCACAGCTTTTAACTTTATAAATGATTTCATAAAATAACAGAAAAATAAATTAAAACAGCAACTTGTAAACAATTTAAAATGTGACTCACAAGTTTGTCTTGTTGTACAGTGAAAGGAACAGATGATAAAAAAAATGCTCCAAAACTGCATCAGCATTAAATCCACAAGTAGCAATATCAACAATTTTTCACCTACAGCATCTACAAAGAATATCTATATCTATAAATCTTTACTAAATGGCTTAAAGCTTCTATCTGAAGTATGTTATTATAAAATAACCAAGCAGAACACAATATCTCTTTCCATTGCATTAATTTTGATACTTTGCTGGGGTTTTTCTCACCTGTCCTTCATAAATCTAACAGTGTTATAGGCGTATAATCCCAAATCAGTGGGGGGCTTTTTTATGCATTAAAGCAAAAGGCCAGTGTGGGTTGAGAGGAAGAAAAAAAAGTTTAAGAAACAATAATCTGGAGTGAATATTTCATAGTGGTAGAACAGGAACAGACTGTCAGGAGCAAAAGAAAGTACATCAGTAAATGTTGCATAACACAGCAGGAAATTAGTGTCAATCCAGTCCTTGGCTACACTCTGAATATGAACTCTGAACAACTTATTATTGTTCTCAGGAAGCAAATACAAGGTAAACCGAAGAAGGTCCAGAACAAAACCTTGGGGAATCCCGTAAGATAAAGCAGCAGCTGGTGCATCAATCTAATACAGTTATTGGAGGGATGCTGTCTGAGAGGTAGAAAAAGATGGATACCCACCCAAAAAGTCTCTCAATTCATGTTTTTTTATGTCAGTTATGATTGATAGTGTCAAAAGCTCCATCAGATCCATCAATACCTTCATCAATACAGACTCTTTCTGGGATCATCCACTTTCCACAAACCCTTACAGATAAGTCAGTTTTGTAAAGGCTCTGTAGATTTAACAGGAAAGAGTTTTTTTTTTTTTTTTTCAAAGGGCTACAGCTTGTTGAGAATACTCAGGGACACGGCCAGATTTCAAAGAGTTATTAATGACAGAGGCCAAGCCAGAGCCGGTAGATTCAAGGACGTCTTTAAATATAGACATTGGTAAAATGTCAAGGGGACTCTGGGAGGGTTTTTAATACTCACCATCACCATCAGATGAGAGCTGCATTGTAAAGTAAAAAGATTTTTAATACAACATCAATGGACAGAAGCAGTAAAAAGACCGTAAGGTACTGTAAAATATTTAAGACGGTCAACATCAGTACAGCTGGAGGTTGTTTTTTTTTTTAATTGTAGAGCTGCTGTGAAGAAGTGGTCATGCAATCTTTCTATCCTTCTTTCTCCACCCATTCTAACATATCCTTTATCCATCCCATGCAGGTGGGGAGTTATGGTCCTCTGAAATGAGGCCAATGCAGAAGTAACTTAAAACTGCATTCTATAAAAAGGCCACCAGGGGGCGACCGTTTTGGTGTCAAAAGGACTTCCGTCTCTATACAAGTCAATGGAGAATTCACCAACTTCTCACTTGATTTCTAACCTCAGTAAACGTTTTCAAAATGTGTTTATGGTCTCAATCGCTAGTTTAAAGCCTTCTTCAATGCAGTATGATGTTCATTTGGGACATTTTGGCCTCCCTGATTTTATATGTGACGATAAAGCAGGGTATGCATTAGGGCGTGGCTACGTCGTGATTGACAGGTTGATTGGTTCACAGGTTCAGGAGGGCGCCTCTTGCTCCTCCTGATGCCCATATAAGTAGAATCCGTGTTTTTATTTTTCCCAGCATGCACCGGAAATTTTCAAGATGGCGCTGCTCAGATCCGATACTATTGGCTTCCAAGCAGCAGTCCACAAACCAATGGGTGACGTCACGGATTTTACGTCCATTCCTTATATGCAGTCTATGGTCCCATGATTGGCACATGATGTAACCTCCCATTTCCTAATTAAGGCTCAAGCTACCTACTTAGGTTGCACAGTTCTTTGTGCGCTGTACTGCGGCCAAGGCACAGTAAGAATGACTAAAAGACAAGACTGAAGATATTTGAGCTGCTAAGCCACCACTGGTGAAAAACATGCTGCTTGTCAAGAAGCACCCTACACAATGTCAAAAAGCTCCAACACACACACATTCACATGCCCGGACACACGTGCAATACTTGTAAAGCCGCATATTAGCAAGTTTCCCCTTCCATAAGCCTTTTGGGGCCTTCAGAGTCCACGGATGGTCACATATTCCACACATGGTTTTCCTATCAGTTCTACCCTCCTCTCCATCTCCTCTTCTTCTAATCTTTCCAACAATGGTGGCTAAAGACAAAGCATTCTTCCGACTAGACTAGACACTGTTCCATCTGCTGTTCATGGTGTGGGATGGGGTGTTGACTGGTTTTTGTCTCCATGGAATCATTTGCCGGAAAAAACTCACATAGGACAGAGGACTGTAGGAGCATCTACCCCCTATATCCACCCAAAGCATCTGGATTACTGTAACTGCCACAGCCATGCACACATGTTCAGAGTTAGGTCTCAATATGTCTGGCGGCTGACTCTAAATGAATGGTGTACGAGGCTGTGTCATAAAGGATTACAGTGAAGTAGAGGAGCGATGCAGTGGGGCTATGAGACTCCAGGTGCAATTGCATGGGCCAAAAGGGGTTGAAGAGGTTTCTTTAAAAATGTAATTTGTCACAGACTACCTGGTTAAAACTCTGTAATCTGCAATATGATATAGTACAATGGGATGCAGCTTTACTTGTCCCCTCAGGTTCAGTTATTTTAAGGGAAATTCATGGCTGCACATAGCATTTGCACGGCTATTTGGTCAGGCACCATGTGTCTCAAGTTTCAAGAATAACAACTGTTCACTTTGACAGTCGCAGATTGAAATTATATGATGAGAGTTAGACAGATTTCAGTGGCCCCGGAGTTGAAAATGCGAGGTTAAATTGGGCAGGCACCATAGAGATTGAGGTCTATTTTAACCAAGCATAGGTCACCCCCAACTAATTTTAGAATCTGCTAGTTCTGCCAGATTCGCTATTGTTTGACGTTCAGGATAAAGGGGGGGGAGTGACACCTGATTTATTGCCCATTCAATTCAATCTGGCTTTCTGTGTTGGACACAATTTCTGGCATGTCAGTTATTTGGTAGTCTATCAAAAGATTGGTTATTTAGGATGGAGGAAGAGACATATTTGCCTTGCATATGTCTTCTTTTTTTATGTGTGGTCTTCACAAAATGTATAAAACACTTGGAATAGTTTTCTATCTCTTAATTCATCGAAATGTATGTTGCTTAAAATTACAGGGAAGACTTTCCAGATTCCAAGAAGAGATTGTGAAGCAGCTAGATGTTGAAAGATAACGTCTAACATTTTTGAATTTGTTGGGGTTTTTGACCTAATTGCCATGTTTGAATGACAACATCTAATTTTTTTTATTGTTTTATAGCTCTGTTGTTAACTTTAGTGATGTTTATCATTGTGTAGTATTGTAGATGTTGTGTCTAACTGTTTACTGAGACTGTGATAGAACAAAACTGCAATTGATTTCAGACCACATACAAGCATTTACCTTCAGTTTTACGTTGTATGTTCTCCACCATCCATTACCAATTTGCCTTGGCACCCTGGAACAGATCTTTGAACTCACCGCCCAATCAGCAGGTAGCATCTGCATCTTATAAAAAACCAGCACACCCACTGTTCAGCTCACTTTTTCACTCAGCCACCACTGAATACCGACCACTGCTCTTAGTTATTTCTGCTTCTCCCCAGTGTCACAGAAAATGACTTCATCGTGCAAGGCTTGTGCCATCTGTCACTACTGTCATTTGACAACCAAGAGGAAAGTAATATATTGGGCTGACGGCACCAAGGGGGCCACCACGGCACAAATCCTGCTCCGTCTGGCTCCTGATCCCCCCATGAGTAGCAGGAGTGGTGAAGGCAGTCCACAGAGTCTGCCTTCGTGACAGCAATGATTCACCAACACTCAAAGCATGACTGGCATGTCTCTGATGAGGAAGTCCAAGCCATCCTTTAAAGTAGGAACTGCCAACCCACCCTCTTTGAGTTAGCTCCCTTCCTTTAAGTCCCCAACCAATGACATAACTTTCACTCAACAGTATAGAGGCCCATCCCCATCGTGCCAAATCTTCCTTTGACCACTGCCATGCCAGTGCTGCTCAGGTGGTAGTTAAGATGACTGGATCACTAAACTAGCTGAAAAACTAAGGGGTTGAGATCTTGGCAAGTAAAACTGTATATATCCTGAAAGTCTCAGGCATTTGCCACCAACAATGTTCATATAATACACATATATATATATATATATATATATATATATATATATATATATATATGTATTTAACTGTAATCTGTGCAGTAAGAATATCTGCCATATTACCACTCAATACCAATATTACTCGTATATTACTTGTAAATAATGTCATGACTATTTTACTACATATTTCTTACTATTATTGTTCGTATAGTTTTTTGTTTGATTTTTTGTACTTATTATTTATTGTTCTTTATTATTTTCTTATTGCTGCTCTTATATTCTATTACTGTCCACTTGCTGCTGTGACAATGCAAATTTCCCCATTGTGGGACTAATAAAGGAATATCTCATCTTATCTTATCTTATCTTATGACCCCTACATATGTGCAATCATGATATCATAGTTATTTTACCTCCAAATGAACCGATTGAAGTTCAGATAAATATCGAACAACCGACAGAAAAAAGTAAGAAAGAGACAAGCTATTAGCTCTCTGATTAATATTCATTTCTATCTCATTCTTTATCATGCTCTCACCCATAAAGACACACACACACACAGGCTGAGTTTAATACAAAAGCAGTAAGCATGCCTTTCCCCACTTATATTTGCAGGTACAGTGTGGTATCGCCACGATTTAGCCGTATCTCTACAATCCCCGTCACATTACATATGTATGAGGACAAGGTTTTCCAATCACTTTTGTGTGTCTTTTAAATTACTTCTCTGTTATCACTGCGGATTACAACCCTGCACCTCTTTCTACAGTGTGGAATGAATTCAATTCTCCCATGCTCAAGATATTACCTGCCTATTGTAAGCGGATGTCGGTGTGCCTGGGGTTTTTCATTGATTTACTGTATGTGTGTGTTGCGTTTCAAGCACAGCATCTGGCTGAGCTACTGAATGAGATGAAATGTAAATTTTTGCAAGATAACTCAGGCGTGTACGTATACACCTGTGGAGTGCTTTCATGTAAAGTCAGAAAGAAATATGCATGATCACACACACAAACACACACACACATACAGTAAAAGCACATATATTATCTGCATTAGGTTCTAATTCTTCAAGTCTATTTTAATATAGTATGTGTTGCTAATGTCATTCTACTGGCTATTTAATGATCCCTTCTTATTATAACTACACTGTAAAAGATGGTGGGCAAAACTTACAGTCCTAATTCTGTGCAGATATGTGTTTCTAATATCCAGCTTAAGCTAATATGAGGCTTCAGTAGTCTGAGATACAGCCAAATCAAGTTGTTACCGACAAGTTGGTAGATTGTGTACTGGCAACAACCCTACATGCAACCACCAGGAAGTGTCTCTCTGTCACACATCAACAAAGTAATACTGTCCAGAGAGACTCAAAGAGGGATTTTATGTATTAAAAGGACTGTTTGATTGGTAGATGCCCCTTTGATTTGTCTAACGCAGGCCACATTTCGAGCGTCTCAAAACTGGATGAAACCCAGATGAGACTTAATGCAACAGGGTAAGCCTCACTCCAGTCCAGAGGAGTCTAGTAATGCAGCTGAAACTGTTTGTTTAGTATTTAAAATGCCAAAAGAAGAATTAGTCTATGCATTTACAAGTTTAGCAAAACAATAAAAGTTTTAAAGGTCCCATATTTTGTATTTTTCCAGTGTTTTATTTGAAGTTTTGATATCCATAAGATGTTTTTGTGGGTTTAAGTACCAAAAATCATCTCAATATAGTTATACATTTTACTCTCTTAAACTTCTTTTTGGAGCTCTACCAAGAAACAGGTTGTTTAATGCTCCTCTCTTCTAATTGGCTGACTGTTCTCTGAGTGAGGCATGCACAGACCAACCACAGATAGGTTAATGGGTAAAAACAGGAATGAGGGTAAAACTCACCTGTAAATTGCGATGGCCAGGGCCGAGGAAAACGTTATCAAATTATCCACAGTGAGACACACAGAGCTGAAGAGAAGTAAGAAACTAATGTGAACATAAGTGATAGTAAAATGCAGAAGAGACTCTAACACTGAACTGAAGTCAAATGTGAGCACATGAATTAGGTAAATAACTTAAATAAACATATTTAGTTCCTTTTAGAAAGAGCCATAAACTGTATATAAGAAATGGACGTAACATCCGTGACGTCACCCATTGGTTTGTGGACTGCTGCTCAGAAGCCAATAGTATCGGATCTGAGCAGCGCCATCTTGAAAATGTCCGGTGCATGCTGGGAAAAATAAAAACACGGATTCTACTTATATGGGCATCAGGAGGAGCATGAGGCGCCCTCCTGAACCTGTGAACCAATCAACCTGTCAATCACGACGTAGCCACGCCCTAATGCATACCCTGCTTTATCGTCACATATAAAATCAGGGAGGCCAAAATGTCCCAAATGAACATCATACTGCATTGAAGAAGGCTTTAAACTAGCGATTGAGACCATAAACACATTTTGAAAACGTTTACTGAGGTTAGAAATCAAGTGAGAAGTTGGTGAATTCTCCATTGACTTGTATAGAGACGGAAGTCCTTTTGACACCAAAACGGTCGCCCCCTGGTGGCCTTTTGATAGAATGCAGTTTTAAGTTACTTTCGCGTTGGCCTCATTTCAGAGGACCTGAACTCCCCGACTGGAAAGAGCGGAGGATCCTGTTGAAGACAAACTCTGAGTGTAGTTGTGACATCTCAAACTTATGGAAGTATAAATAGCTAATTTTCAGGCATTTTCTAAATAGATGCTCTGTGCATTTCTCCATTGACAATATTGAACCTTTAAGTCGCTAGCCAAAACTGTTCATAACCTGACACAAACAAATGCCTTGATGTTCCACAAGTGAGACAAAAGGTGTTGCTCTTCTTACCTCCCTCACCCACTCAGATACCTGCTGTTTCACCCACACAGACCATTCAGCGGTTGAGCTGATCAGGGATCAGATAAAAGCTATAACACCACGATCTGAAGGACTGTAAATTGAAATCGTGGGAGTCGCTTTCTTCCTGTCACTTTATATGTGGCAGAAAAGGAAGGTGGTTAATATCAGTGTAACTTCAGCTACTGTTATCACAGGGGGGGCAGGACCCTGAAAGTGTCTATTTTCACCGATTGCATACTGATGAAGTTACTCTTGTGAGAGGAAAAGATTACCTATGCATCTTAGAGAGACGGATGCATTTATAACATTTCGAAATCTGTCTAGTATGCGTCACAATCTTTTCAATCTGTAGTTACTGATACTTCATTCCATTTACGTTTAGCTTTTTAGATATCGGACAGCTATTCGATTTCCCTGAGATGCATTGAGTAGCTAAGTGGAAATGCGTGTATATCTGACTGCTCTTTCGGAACGACTGTAGACTTTAGATGACTGTGGATTTTTGGGTTCCACTAAGAGATTAATTAATTAGAACATTATTTAAAGAATGGACAAGAGCTATGATTATTGTGACCAATAAGTCTTTATCATACACATAGCATGTGAGTGTTGCATTAAGATAGATTTTTCAAAAATCCCAGCTTAATCCTTTAAGTGTATAGGATATAGAACAGCTTGTTTACCCTGCAGTATACACAATGGGTATGGGGTTTTCTTGAAAGGCAATACTCACATTTTTAAATGTAATGTCTTTAAATTTGACCATTTTTTTATTCCAAGTATTACATTATGTGCCCAGAAAACTTTTCCTTGGCAGGGAGGAAAATCCTTTAAGACAGCATTTTGATCATTAACTACTAATACTTTCCACTGTGGCATATCCAGTCTAAACATACGTGAATATGTATTTGGCCCATACAATTAAGAGCAGTTAACCCCTCCTCACAAAAGAAAATAATGATACTTGTTAAGACTGTTTGTGTATTAATCAGCAAATCAACATGATTGCAAAGACAGTAGGATTATACTGGAGAATCTTTCCCAGCGGTAGTGTATGTAGTCCTGCTCAGTGTAGAACAAAGTGACAGTAAATTACAGATCACAGCAGCTGGAGTGAGCTGGAGTAAAATACTGATAATTTCAGTAGACAGGAAGAGGGAGTGGATGTGTGTGTGTGTGTGTGTGTGTGTGTGTGTGTGTGTGTGTGTGTGTGTGTGTGTGTGTGTGTGTGTGTGTGTGTGTGTGTGTGTGTGTCAGTGATCATGTGTAACTGCCTCATTGCATGTTTGTATGTTTATCTCTGCATGCACACATACAGTAGGCATGGTTACAGTATTTTGGTCATATGTGCGTACAGATGCATGATGCCATATTAAGTGTGTGTGTGTGTGTGTGTGTGTGTGTGTGTGTGTGTGTGTGTGTGTGTGTGTGTGTGTCAGTTTTGACGTGTAACTGTCTCATTGCATGTTTGTATGTTTATTTCTGCATGCACACATAGGCATGGTTACAGTATCTTGGTCATATGTGTGTACAGATGCATGATGCCATATTAAGTGTGTGTGTGTGTGTGTGTGTGTGTGTGTCTCTCTCTCTCTCTTTGAGCAGGGCCATGTCTGTGGGTGTTACCTCCCTCCCTGTTTTAATCAGCCATTTAATCAAACTGCAAGGTCAAACAGCAGAACAGGCAGGAGGAAGCTGAGAGGATGCAGTGGCTGACGTTTAAGAGTCACTTTACCAGGTCTGTCATACATCACTGGCACAGCGATATAGAAAAAAAGGGAGGCATTGTCCTCTGTTTACAGCTACAGTTGCATTGATTTTGTCCTCATAACTGGAACTGCTGCCACATTTATACAAGTGCACTGATAAATACTGTAAGCAGCGATGCAAAGTTTTGTGTGTGTGTGTGTGTGTGTGTGTGTGTGTGTGTGTGTGTGTGTGTGTGTGTGTGTGTGTGTGTGTGTGTGTGTGTGTGTGTGAAATGGCCTGTAAATCTGAAATGCAGATTAGCTTTCACGGATATTAATTCGACTTTATATTATATTCTTCAACCATGAAGTGGAATATGTGAATAGCAACTTTGGGTTAAAGTTTTATCTATTCCACTAATAGTATGGGTACGAGTGAGAAATAATTTACATTAATCATTTTATTCTCTTTTGTGAGGCCTCAAAAAACAGTATAAAATTATGTATTGGGAGCTTAAGAGTGTGCAGACCTCACTCCTTTGTACCCTGCAATAAAAAAAAATTGGGTTTTGCCACTGAATAATTTGCCTGGATGTGTGCACACTTAGTTCTTCTAGTTCTAGTTTCTAGAGTGAGAGATTAAAATACTTATTTTTCCCCTTAGGGCAGGGGCAAAATTACTTTCACTGAAAAGTCACATCCATCCATTTCTGCCAGGTCTAAGTCACAGTGGTAACAGGCTACACCAGGTTCTCCTTAGCTACTTCATCCCACTCTTTTTGGGGGGATCCTAAGGCATCCCATGACCAGATCACATATATAATCCCTCTTTTGGAGTTCACGTCTCCTTCAGTTGGACCTGTCAGGAATACCTCCACAAAGAGGCATCCAGGAGGCATCCATAAAGAGCCAAACACTTACACTGACTCCTTTGTATAAGAGCACTTTAGATACCTGGTACCTAAAGGAGACCAGACACATTATGAAGAAAGGTTATTTTGCTTTTGGCATCCTTATTCTTCTCACAATCCAAATCTGACGATCATGGTTGAGGGTCTTTGTGAGAGTTGTATTGGATGACAGTGTAAGACAGTCTGCGAATCTCACCTTGAGAAGGACCTGAGATATTTGAGGACTCTGTATATTGCAAACTGAGTGCTTTTTGAATAATCTCAAAGAATCTTTAACCCCCCCTTTGCAATGGTGCAATTAAAGTGACAGATGGTTTTGAGGCCTGCATCCAAGAGTTTTTATAACTTTCAAAAACATGCAATCTCACATTCATACCCACTTCATGCAACAATTGGCCAGGTGTGCAAAAGTGCCACAGCAGGCTGAGTTCTGATCTCCATATACGACAAAGTGAATCACACTCCTCTTTGGAATAGCTGTAAACACTTTTAAGTATACTCAGTTGACACACTGTACCACCTTGTTGGTTTGAAATATACTGAGGCATTCAAACAGCTTCACTTAAGCCAGCGATCCATTCCCGACGTCAACGGCACCATCCATCTTTTTTTTCACCCCATGAGTATAATGGCCTTAAGATCCACTTGGATGGGATTAACATTACAAGGGAGAGGTGGGAAATAAAATATGCATGGTGCTCCTAATGTAAAAACGTTGGTCTGTTATAGATATGAACATTCACAGCAGAATAAAAGAGAATACTGGTTCCTACCAAACTATAGTTGATATTACAACATCTTATTTGATGATGTTAACCCTTACCTATTGTTCGGGGTCCAATTTGACCCAGTTTTACATTTGAGAGAAGAAAACACAACCTAAATGGGATGGAATATGAACAGTATGTAAGGATTAAATGGTCTTGCTCCCTTTATGGCTTTAATTGTTTTTTTTCCATCATCGTAGTGGTCCACAAATTTCCATCTATCGGATTAGCAGAAACATTCCTTCCTTCCTTCACCTTCATTTTCACACAAAATGGAAAATTTCACACTGACCGGGACCAGAGGGGTATAGCTGAACAACAGAAGGTAATTGCAGCTATACTTCAGTGTGGTGAGTGTTAAAAAAAAATATCGACATACACTCTCTGGACTGGATTAAATTGCTGTGAACCACTCTGGAGGTTTATGAAGTTAGAGTAGGAGAAAAAGGAATTGTCAGTTCCTGATTTGAGTTGAAGGGAGATCTACTTTATATCCATCCATCCTAGCAGTCCACACTATTTCACTGTCAAATGGTTGTCTCATCTCTTCTTTATAATCCATATTACGGTTGTGACATGAATTTCTCATGGAGCACTTTGTGAATTTCTAAAAGCCGGCTTGGTTTTTCTTTTAAAACAACCAAACTCTTTTCAGCCTTTTAAGCCATTACTTTCCACTAAACTGGCAATAATTTCATTTCTTCCACCAATGTCACAGGTCATGTTCATGATCCACCGTATCAAACACTAGGAAAGAAAGGCCTTTTCACTTTCTGCAACCATAGCCGATGATGTCACGTATTGTTTCTACCACCCACTCCCAGGCGTGACAATCTTATTGGTGGCAAGCGGTCTCAAATGACACCAACAGCAATAGAGACCCATGAAACATTTCCAGTCACTTGGGGGATTTTTTTTTAGCATTGCTTTTCACGGATTATCTTTGCAGGGCCACGTGTACCCAGCCATATCAAAGCAGATACAGTGATTTTATGCTCTGGGCTGAAGAATGAAATCCACATTAGCTGAGAAGATTGACATAGGCTGGTGTTTGTGCAGTACAGCTGGCCAGTTATTTCATGGTCCATGTACCACGGATATATGTTGATTAGTCCAATGATATAAACAAATAAACCCAAAGTTTTACATTTCATTTGAACTGTAACCACCCATAATAAGGAGGAGCACTCTGAGCCAATGTATATGAGTGGTGAACGATAAAAATCCTGTCCCAAACTCAACACCAGGACACTTCAAAACCAACAGACACCACTGGAAATACTACAGAGCTGTCAGAGCATCTCATCTGAGTCTAAAAGTCTTCAACGAGTCAGGATTTTACAACAAATCTTAACACCTTAAGATACCTGGTGGACAACCTGGTCCAAAGACACAACCTACAACATTTCCCCGATTTCCACATTTAGATTAAGTCCTGAAAGGTGACCCATCTCCATGACAAGGAAGCAAACTCTATCTGCTGATGAAGACTGTGCGATACACTTGAAATTACAGAAATAGCACTCCCTTCTAAGTACTACTTTGGGGAACATATGTGTAAGATCCGATAGAAACGCTCTTAGGAAATACTCTTAACTTCTGAGATCAATCGTTATTTCGACACAAGGCCCTCTGTCACCGCTGTTCTGTCCGTGTCTCATCTTACCTCTGTGAGACTCGATCTTATAGAGCCCCATTCAGGACTGTCTTATCCACTGCATGGGAGACAGCACCAAGCTTTCTAATAGAAAACGTTCCAGGAAGTGGCTGCGCTATGCTCTTCAACAGAGATGGTAGCGGTTAACCAGACGTACATTTGCCAAACCAACCAGTTAGGACTCATCCTTAAAGTCCTTCTTACCACAGCACCAAGTCACATTGGGCTCATTACTTCCCCTGGCCTGGATGGTGGAAAACACCCACTGGTGCTTAATGGTTTGAGTGAACCCTTGCCCCATCTCCATTAAAGGGCAGTCCAAAGCCACTTCCCCGGACATTTCTTGATCTAGATAATGACCTACGTATATAATCTGATATATGTGTATGCTGGCAAGGTATCAGCCATATCTTTCATGTTGGATCTGTGCTCTTAAATGTCACTGTGTACCATTTACATGATTGAAGTTAGTCATGATGACACAGGCTGTTTCCAAGTGTAAACACATCAGTCTCCTGCAAACCAGGAAGTGTAGAGTAGCATGTTAATGCAACCTGACAACCGTGGATCAAAGCCTGTGTTACCTTTGATTGCATTTGCGCTGCAAACACAATGTCAAATGTTACTGGTCAGCTGTTTCAGACCTCATGAATTAAAAACAGAAAAAGCCACGCGAGGAAAGCTCAAATAACACGGTCACATTTAACATTACAAGCACCCAGCAGGGGTGAATGAATTGCTTAAACGAATGTGTAATGTGCTGCCAGGGAGAAAAAAAAAATGGTGATGTAACAGATGCAAATACTTCCTACTGACTTCAAAAAGCATCAAAGATCCATGAAGTATTAGAAATAAACACTGTCAAAGGAGCGCCAGAGTAAGAAGTAGGGAGAGACATAAGAGATGTCTTTAAAGAGAACAAAGCCAAGAAGCTGTCCTGCAGTTTATGAGTCAGAAGAATGAAGCTAAGCAATGATGACACCTATCTGGAAGACAGAGGTGGCGTTACACATGCATCCACCAAACCAAAAGGAAAGCATGCACCATCATACATTTTCGATCTCTAACTTGTTTCATCCCGGCCTCAAATTTCTAACCAAAACTCATTACTCACTCAAACGTCCTGCAGTGTTGGAGGAATATTTCTTCTGAAGTTGCAAAAGAAGATGAGTATTGAAAGGCCACTAATACTGTGATGGGAAAAAGAAGCCACAGTGACACAACACACACACACACACACACATACACACACACACACACACACACACACACACACACACACACATACACACATACACACACATAGAGAAATGATTCAGTTCATGAGCCAATAAATCAAAATACTGTGTTGGTAATCAATATCAATTGCCCCTTAAAATACAATTGGCAAAGCAGCTTGAGATGTTGATTAAAAGAACATTTTTCCAAGATCTACTCATAATATCAAGGCACATTTGAAATATATTGTGATTTCATTAAGAGACATGAAGTACTGACATTCCATATATACCAAGGACATAAAACCTGTACAGTACTGGAAGTCAAAATAAGTCACACTATATATATGCATTAAATATTTTAAAGGTATTATAGCACCTTCAAACAGTAGATGCAGCAATAGAGAAGAAGAAAATGGGCCATGAATGAGACAGAAAAGCAGTATATGAAATAAGATGAAGTGTTAATGCTGCAAAATCTGAAGTTATTAAATCATTAAAAGAAAAGCTATGTTTTGATTTCAGCTTTAACTGTTTTGCAGCCATGTGAGATTAAGGACATGCAGAGACATGAACATAAGATCCATAAAAATAATAACAATGATAGTAAAACTTAATCAAAATATGTTAAATGTGCACTGCCAATACACAAGCTCAATGTTACAGTAATTGCTCGTGTTAGTTGCGAAATATATTCACAATATCCAGCCTTATTTAAATAATGTGTTATTTGTACTTGTGTATAAATACCAATTTTGTTATCTGTGGTTTTTGATTAGATAATGATGATCACCAGCTGTAAGAGGAAGTGGATGGCAGAGTTTATTTAGAGAGAAGTATGAAGCTAGTAGGGAGTGTGTTGACTATTTATTCACATTGGTATATTAACCTTTGTGTCGTCCTCCCGGGTCAAATTGACCCCGTCTGTTTTGACTGTTCCTTCCTTCCTCCCTTCCTTCCTTCCTTCCTCCCTTCCTTCTTTCCTTTCCTTTCCTCCCTTCCTTCCTTCCTCCCTCCTTTCCTTCCTTCTTCCTCCCTTCCTCGTTTCCTTCCTTCCTTCCTTTCCTTCCTCCCTTCCTTCTTTTCTTTCCTCCCTCCTTCCTCCCTTCCTTTCTCCCTTCCTTCCTCCCTCCTTTCCTTCTTTCTTCCTCCTTTCCTTTCTCCCTCCCTCCCCTCCTCCTTCCTTCCTTCCTTATTTCCTCCATCCTTCCTTCCTTTCCTTCCTCCCTCCCTCCCTCCCTTCCTTCATTCCTCCTTTCCTTCCTTCTTCCTTCCTCCCTCCCTTCCTCCTTTCCTTCCTTCTTCCTTCCTTCCTTCCTTCCTCCTTTCCTTCCTCCTTCCTTCCTCCCTTAACTCGAGGACAACAGGAGGGTTAAGTTAAACATGGGCTTTTATCCAAAATTTCCACATATATTGTATGCAAAGGTGGCTTTTGTTGCTCAAAAAATAACCCAGTTGCAACTCATACCAGAAGAAATAATCAAGAAGTTAAAGAAGCTGGAAGGCTGTTCAAAGTGAGAGAGCAACAAAAAACAATATGCATAAGGGATTATATCCTCCAAGATACAAAGATATTGCAAAAACCCATCACACAGTGTCCACAATATTAAGATTAAATCTTTAGTCTCCAAAGAAAATTGTATTTTCCAAGGACAAAATGGACCTGTGGAACCAGTGCACATTATAATTTACAGTAATTGTTCAGCGGGGCTCAGGTACTTTTTTACTCTCCTTGATTCATATCCCAATAACTCCCATTTTGTGCTCACGGTTCTGGATCTGGCAGCATTTTTAAGTCAAGACCTTGTCCAGCTTTATGGAATAGGCTGTCTCATAAGAGGCAGCCCTGCCATAGCGCTGAGCTTTAGGATATTAAAACCACATAATGCGAGAGCCGCTTTAGGGGGAGTAACTAGTCAAATACCCTTGTCTGGTTCTGTTTATGTCCGTTTGCTTTAGTGCTGTACATGTTCCCCGGTGTGTCTTTACCCCGCCAGCCTGCTCCCCATTAAAAAATTCATTTAGGTAATGCAGAACAGCTTTAATAGATTGAATTTAATAATCGTCATGCCCTGCCAACATCTCAGCACAACAGGTTCATCTTTCAAAGCAGGAGCCTTTGAAATTGGAGCAAAAAAAAAAAAAAAAGAGAGAGAAAGTTGCCCTGTTTTTGTGTGTGTGTTCATTTCATTGAATTTTTGGAGCTGCTCTTACCAAAACTCATCAATTAAACATGGAGTTTTCTTAATGTTCAAAGATTTTGGTGAGCATCTTAATCTTAAAAAATAAATAAAAACACCAGGAAACAAATGATACTCAATTACTTTAACTGATTTATCTAATAAGCTCTGTTGCACTCTATGAAATATAACTCCTGCATACAAATATACACAGTAGCTGCTCCAAACAACCCTGACTTTGCCTTAATTTGGCATACAATTTGACATCACATTAATATGATGCCATCAGTTATATTTCATACAATGCACCAGATCCTAGAAAACTGTGACATCAGGAAGTTTGAGCTGTCTCTCGAGGATTAATACATCTCTTATTTAAATCCCGTTTCAATAAATAATAGTGTAAAGCCTATCTTCTGTGACTCTCAGAGCCTCTTATATCCAATTGCCAAAAGCTCTCTTGGATGAAGGAGTCATGGGTGTAGACGCTAAGCTTTAAAAAAAAAAAATCACACTTGGTCACAGGCTGAGAGGCGGCGTCACCGGTTCCATAGCCGAGCCTTCGCCCCTGCAAAGCCCCTGCAGCATTAGCATGGCGACCGAGGTGAGAAAACGCCACTTCTGTTCTACTGAGTCACGCTGCATCGCATGAATACTGCATGTAAATACGACATTTTTTATTCCTCCTTACATAAACCAAGCAAACACCACCAAGACCAGGTGAAAATGGGTTAGTCCATTTGGCTTTAGCATGCTGAAGTGTGAAAATCATCTTTAGCGAGTCTGAGCTAAGAGATATAGAGACGTTAGCTATAGCTAGCTACCGCTGGACTCCAACACTTCTGTCACATTGTGTTACCTACACTCACTGTTGAAGGAAAGTTGACCTATTTCTCTTTTAATCTGTCCTTATTTGAATTGAGGGCCTTCGTATAGAGGATGTTGTTGGCTGTATAGATTGTAAAGCTCTTTGAATTGTGATGTTTGGCCGCTTAAATAAAAACTGACTTGCTCGGACTCAACATTTTCCATTTTTTTCCCCATTGAAGGTTTTTTTTTGGGAGTTTTTTTCTTATTTGAACTGAGGCTTTAAGGAAGTTGAAATGCTTCAGAAATAAAATATTGACTTAATTTGCCTCTTGCCAATCTTTTACAATTGAACATACAGTACAAGTCTGCATGTACACAAAGCAGAGGAGGACTTTATGTGACCGAATCATAAAGTAATGTACAGTGGAAACCCCTTATAGTGATTAATATAACCATTTTTTATTTATTTGACATTTTTATATTCATTACATTAAATTACATTTACGTTATTACATGGATATACAGCAATGAAACGGACAGCTTAGCTATTTACAGCTGGTTCAAAGGCTTGTTGTTTCCCTTGCTGTATCTCATTGGCTCATTTTTGACTGTTTGTCATAAACTTCAAGGAGACAAGCATTTTTAATTCAGAAAAAAAAAAAGACTTTCCTTTTTTCCGGTCATGTTTTTTTTTAATGTAAAGGCAGAACCAGCTTCAGATAGGAAGCTGGAAGCAGATGAGTTACCATGAGGCAATACTGGTGCCATAGCCAGTAAGTACATATCATGCTTGAATCATGAGAGTAAAGTTAAAAAAAAAAAAAAAAGTACTTTCAATTCCCCCCCCCCCCCCCCCCCCCCACATATGCTTAAAAAGACCTAAGCAGACTATTTGATTACATACAGCATTTATATATGGATGATTCTGTGGCAGGCTTTTTTGATCCATATAAGCATTTAATCACTGTAACCGCAATCACTATGAGCGGTTTCCACTGTATTAATTACTGTCACCTAATTACCACTTTAACTAGGTGTCAAATTACAATCTGAGACACATATTCTCCTTTGGCAGCCATACTCAAAGCAGGCCTATAATATATTATTTCCTCTAGAGACTGTGTGTACCATGCATTTATCATGCACAAACTGCAATCCATACAGAATCTACCTAATTAACCCTCCTGTTGTCTTCGAGTCAAGGAAAGGAGGGAGGAAGGAAGGGAGGAAGAAGGAAGGAAGGTAGGTAGGAGGGAGGGAGGAAAGAAGGAAGTAGGGGGGGAGAAAGGGAGGAAAGGAAAGAAGAAAGGAAGGAAGGTATGGGGGAGGAAAGAGAGAGAAGGAGGGAGGGAGGGAGGAAAGGAAGGAGGGAAGGAAAGAAGGAGGGAGGGAGAAAAGAAGGACAGACAGAAGGAAGGAAGGGAGGAATGAAGGAAGGAAAGGAGGGAGGGAGGAAGGAAGGGAGGTAGGAGGGAGGGAGGTAGAAAAGGGAAAGTGGAAGGGAAGAACGAAGGAAAGAAGGACAGAGGAAAGAAGGAAGGGAGGAAGATAGGGGAGAGGAAAGAAAGAGAGAAGGAGGGAGGGAGGAAAGAAGGAAGGGAGGAAAGGAAGGAAGGAAGGAAGGAAGGAAGGAAGGAGGGAGGGAAGGAAAGAAGGAACAGTCAAAAAAGACGGGGTCAATTTGACCCGGGAGGACGACACAAAGGTTAAGAGCGATGCCCACAAAAGAAGAACCATTAAGCTTAGTTAAGGGTACAGACAGGTGGATGCAATGCAAGCTGGCACGGCTTTATAAATGAGGTATTTCATCACTACTGGAAAGCTTGTATTTTGCACACATTTCATAAGTGCATGAGCCATCTAAGAGATATGTTATGTATGATGTTTTCTTTTAAAGCTGAGTATCTGTGTGGCCTTGCACTTACTTTACTATCTGTCCTCCTTCCTTGTATGTTTATGTCTTTATATGGAGGTTGCTGGCACCACTATATGATGCATAAAAAAAAGCTGATGATCTTAATAATAATATTCATGATATGCACATTAAATGGACTGAATTTATACAGCGGCTTTTCTAGTCTTATGACCACTCGAAGTGCTTTACAATACACGTCAACATTCACTGATTCATACACACTGATAGATGCTGCCATGTAAGGGCCAGCCTGCTTATCACGGTCTAATCTAAGACACATTACTGGTGCAGCCTGCAGGTTTCAGTATGTTGCCTGCGGACACTTGGATCAAACCACCAATCTTTTGATTAGTGCACGACTCACTCTACCTCCTGATCCATTAACCCTTTATAGGGCGAATAACTGTGTTTCGCCACTACCGTAAACATCCCTAAATAGCCACCCGATGCCTCTCTGTGAAGTTGATTTTTGTATATATGCGGGTCAATGACGTATAAGGATTTACAACAACTCAATTTTAGAATAATAAAAACAAGCATATCTAATGCAGTAGTTCAAACATTCAGAATGTTGTGTACCTGAAGATCCATATTATACATTTGAAATTAAGTGATTTTAGTGGGTTTTTCAAGATTAATTGGCACTGGCCTTAAAAAAGAGTCATGTGGTGCGACCACGATTCATCTTGAAATAAATTAATTTACTTAACACGCTTCACATCTTCTTTTTTTTTTTACAAGTTTTCAGTAATATAAAGTGTTTGGAAACAAAGTATTTGAATTTTTTTTAAATTTTTGTAAATGATCTTTTATTTATATAAAGATATTTCAAGATGAATCATGGTCGCACCACATGACTTTTTTTTTTAAGGCCAGTGCCAATTAATCTTGAAAAACCCACTAAAATCACTTTCAAATTGTAATATGAATTTTCAGGTACCAGCACTCTGAATGTTTGAACTACTGCATTAGATATGCTTGTTTTTATTATTCTACAATTGAGTTGTTGCAAATCCTTATACGTCATTGACCCATATATACACTTTTTGGAAAATATGTTACTCTAAACTGGGGATGAAGCACATATGGTGACTTAATTGAGCTTGATTTGCAACATAAAATTGAAAAAAGAAAAAGAAGAAAGTCACAAAAGTAAAAAAAAAGTCATGTAATATCCCTGCAATAACTCTCTAGGGTTGAAATTGCACATTTCCAAGTATTTCAATGAGTGCATCTATAAAGGGTTAAATTGAATGTTTGTGCAAACTTCAATAGATTTTCATACAGTAGACCTTTAAAAACACTATTTATTTATTGGGCAAATAACTATATTTTAGAACTACCGTAAATATCCCAAAATAGCCACCCAATGCCTCTCGAGGAATAATATAAGGTAACTTCATTGAACTTGTTTGCAGCATTAAATTGGGAAAAAAGAAGAAAAAAGTAATGTAATATCCCCCGAATAACTCTATAGGGTTGAAATTGCAAATTTACAAGTATTTCAATGAGTGCATCTATAAAGGGTTAAATGTTTGTGCAAACTTCAACAGATTTGCATACAGTAAACCTTCACAAACACTCACTGAAATGGTGATGAAGGCTAATAAAGAAGTGTAACAACAGTATGTCATCTCAGACAGTCCATCTTTGATCCTTTCCCCCATGTCATATGTCAGCATTGTTAGGCCGGATTTAGAGCCGGGTTGTCATCCTGCTGTTTCAGAGTCAATAGTTAGCATCAGGGTTCAATGCAGGGGACTTAACCTAACTGCAGCTGAGGCTAATTAAAGCTTAAACTACTAGATGAAGATTGACAGTGGAAAAAGAGAGAGACTAAATAATCTTTCAAACTGCCGCCGCTACCAAGCCACTACAGATCCCACTACTATCTAAGATAATCAGTTTAATTGTGATCCATCCAGTAATTTGTGTTCAAGTATTTAATGAGCAAATAATGCAAAATACTGTCTGTTTCATAGAAGTTGACGTAGATAAGCAACATCAAGAAGGTTATTCCCAATGATACTATGAGAGTGGGGAGAAAGCTATATCTGTCTTTTGTTTAGTCATTGTCTTTTTAGTTTATAGTACAGCACATCTATATCCATCTGGGGGTCAAAGCCCTCTATTATTCTTTAGTTTATTCAGTGGTTGAGTAAACAGGTGCATTCGAGTCTCTGGAAATTGCAGCTGAACAATGTGAGACAGTCGAGGTGCATATAGAGAGAAGAGGTGTGTGTATGTGTGTGTGTGTGTCTATTTATGGGTCAATGACGTATAAGGATTTATTTAAAAATAATAAATATGGGAATATCTATTGCAGTAATTCAAACATTAAGAAAGGTTGAGTACACATAAATACATATTAAAATAGTAAATTAGGTGTTTTATGTGTTTTTCCATCTCGATGAATTAGAACTGACCTTAAAAAAGTCATGTGGTGCGACCGTGATCTATCTTAAAATAAATGAATTTAAGTGTTTCGAAACAAATTATTTGCATGTCCTTTAAGTTGTTGTAAATAATAATCTCATATTTATGTTCTATTATGTCACAGTTGCCTTATTAAATGTATGTAAGACTTATTTTTCCTGTAAATTGCTTAAAAATGATTGAAAAAATTTAGAAATACAATTCAGTTAAGCATACTGTATCAGTGATTAATATTAAAAGTGATATTTTACTCTGAATTTAATACAGTTATTGGTATTATTGGTCGCACCACATGATGTTTTGTCACTTTAAATAACAGAAAAATTACTAATAACTTGTGGTTTTTGAAAAGTTAAAGTGATTTCATATAAAGGAAAGGTACTATACATATATATGGTATTTTTTAAAATCAATTTAAACCTTTTTCTAACTGAAAAAAATGCAGTTAGACTGAACATGTCATAGGCACGTCATTGACCCTTATACATATAGTACACTTCACCTTCTGCTACTGCTACCAAACCCCCCCCCCCCCCAACTGCTAATTATCGTACTAGTGAACTACCCTAACAATTTAAAACAAGCACAATAAACATTTAGCCACTGAAAAGCCTCCTTTGTTCTCTTTTTTTTAACCAATAAAAATCAAGCAGTTAGGCAATATTGAGCTCACATTGTGGCTTACTGTATCATGCCAAATGCTGGTATTCTCAAATGAGCCCAGCATCTGTGTGTGTGGTTGTGTGTGTGTATAACTGTGTGTGTATAACTGTGTGTGTGTGTATGACTGTGTGTGTGTGCGCTCACCTCAGCCCCACTCGAACGTCCCCCATGTGTCCCACTAACAGATGAAGTATCGCCTTCGTTATCTGATGCCCTCAGTGGAGAGACTCACTTTCTCTAATGACCTAACATGTGGTGGGTATCATACAGCATGTGGCGGAAGGGCGAGTCTCATTCCTTTACAATTACTTAACAGTGATGGAACAGGAGACCTCGTAGGGGTTGATAGAAAGTGTGTCTCTGTGGTCATGAGTGGATGGCAAAAGGCTTATAATTGAAGACCTGGTGTATGTATGTGTGTGTGTGTGTGTATGTGTGTGTGTGTGTAAGCGTACACCATACAGAAGGCAGCATAATTCAATTTAAGTGTCAGTTTCAGCACCATGTCATGCCAAACAACAATTTTCAGTATTTTTTTTTAAAAGTGAACAATTTCATGCAGCAAGGTCAGGATCATGATCATGGTCAAGCTAAAAAAAAATGATGAGTGGAGCCTGAGGCAACGTATCTTGATTATCTCGGACTCTCTTCATGGTTTTCATCCACATGTTACATAAAAGCCCTTTAAGCTCTAATCTACAGTATATAAAACTTATTTTCTTCTTGTTTTTCTTTCACTATTGTGCTTCTGTGTACAATATTAGCGTGTTTACTGTCAGCATGTATATAAAGGTTAAAAGTGATTGATGAAGGTTTTCTGGGCAATGTTTATTATATATTATCCTATGCACCTGTATATTATGCACCCATAAGACTTTTTAGCATTGCAAGATCATCGTTGTGATTGCCATTGTTTTCTGCTTTGACAACACACACACACAAACACACACACACACACACACACACACACACACACACACACACGGGTCAGTGACAAATAAGGGTTGGCAAGATGAGCAATTCTGAAATATCTAAAAATATAAAAAATGTATATATATATTAAAAATAGTGTTAAAAGCAGCATCAGGTTTGTTAAAATGTGCATTTAGTATTTTTGTTGGTTTTATATCATTTGAAATGACATTTGCACCATTTTTTTACCAAAAGTAAGACTGAATGTTCCTGAAATTGTCAAATGGTGTAACCACAAAAGAATGATAAATATTACATATTTTATCCTCCTAGAAATAAAGATAAAGGAGGAAGAAGAGAAAGAGGAAAAAGAAAGAAAGGAAGGAAAAAGAAAGATAAAGGAGGAAGAGGAGAAAGAAAGAAAGAAAGAAAGAAAGAAAGAAAGAAAGAAAGAAAGAAAGAAAGAAAGAAAGAAAGAAAGAAAGAAAGAAAGATTAACGGAGGAAGAAGAGAAAGAAAGAAAGAAAGGAGGAAGAAGAGAAAGAAAGAAAGAAAGATAAAGGAGGAAGAAGAGAAAGAAAGAAAGAACGGAGGAAGAAAAAAAGAAAGAAAGAAAGACAGAAAAGAGGAAGGAAAAAGAAAGATAAAGGAGAAGGAGGAGAAAGAAAGAAAGAAAGAAAGGAGGAAAGAAAGATTAACGGAGGAAGAAGAGAGGGAAAGAAAGAAAAATGATTCCCCAGAGTAAATATAATATTTAGAACAATTGTATTCCATTAGCTTTATTTAATATAAAAGTTATAATGTAAGATCATGCCTCCCTTCCTTCCTTCCTTTCTTCCTTCCTTCCTTCCTTCCTTCCTCCCTATAATATAAAAGTTATAATGTAAGATCATGCCAAACTAGTTGATATGGTGATTTATTGAGAATTTATTGTTTTTAAGCAAGTTGAATTATTTGGTACAAAGTTTTTATGGTTACACCACTTAGACATTTTTGCCATAATCCTCTAATATATTCTCTCAAAATGGATTAAAAGCAGAAATTTGATGCTGGGTCCACACAAAAAGAATGTGTGCAAGTTATTCATACATTTATTTTCACATTTTAACCCTTTAAATTTGACTTAACCAAAAAAAAACATCATTGATCCATACATATATCGTCCATCAATATTAAAACATGTTGCGCAACCCCTCTACAGGACACCACACTTCTGGTTTTTGGTGATGTCATCTTACCAAATTCAACAAATCACTATAAAGTACCATACACAAAAAAAACATCATCATAAATCCATTCTCCGAATTTCATCAAGTGTGCACAGAAAAGATTTAAATTCATGAGGTTAATAGAGTTTTTATGACGATATGGTCAGGTGGGAATCTCAATAATATCATAGGAGGATGAATGCGGAGGAGGATGAAGGCCATTTTCACCACATTATAGCAGTGACTGGGCATATCAGTAACCTGGTTTATTCCAAAATATCATAGTTCAGAACGTGCTGCATGCATATAACATCATGCATGCACGTTTAGCATGTATACAGAGATCCTGCATGTCTGACTGTATGATAGTAAAGGTGATTTGTCTCTACAGCAGATGCATAAAGTTGTTGCACAAAAGAACTTATGCTTATTCTCTCAGTGAACAGCATTCAGTGCGTGCCATCGTCAGCTCGGGGCCCTTTTAGCTCTGCGTCTTTGTGAATAAGCATCCTTCAAGGGGTGGAGAAACACACGCGGCTCCCTGCAGGGTGGCTGTCACCTCACTCTCGGGTTTGTCAAGGGACGACACAGACGTAAATAAGTGATGGGGATATTTTTAACCCCCTCTCGTGAAATCAGAGATAAATTGATTTTATTCCTGCAAGGCTCGTCAGCGATGCATATCCTCCTTTGATTCAGGCTGGCAGCCGGTGAAGGCGCTATGAATTTTTCATTGTCTCAAAAATGAAGCCCACACCCCTCCTCTCCTCTCTCCTCCTCCTCCTCCTCCTCTTCCACCTCTCTCTGTTCCTCCACCTGTCTCCTTCCTCTCTGTCTCCACGTCTCTTCTCAAACCCTTTATGTCTGTTGTCTTACCTCTCTCTCTCTCGCGTATGCTCCCCACATCTCCGCCGCCTTTGTTTCCTCTTTACCTGTTTCCTTCGCTTATCCTGATACTATTGCTGGATCACCACCATATTCTTCTGCATAATGGCTCCTTCATTGATTTTGACTTCGCCAAGCAGCTCAATGTCACCGCTGACATGTCTGAGTGCCTCTTGAGAGCTTGTTTCCATAACATTGCAAACTCATTGTCACAGTGGTTATCTTGCGGAGTTAAGTCAACATGACTGCTGGTTTCAGTGGGAGGGGGGAGTCAGCTCATCTTTGACAGCATTGGAACACCATCACTAATGAAGAATGCATCACTATTGATAATACAACTTTCAGAAAGATATTGCATCACATAAAATCAACTACACAGGTACAAAATTGCAGTATTTTGGTAATTTAAACCTCCATTTCCACATTTCTACAGTTGGATGTTTGAGCTTCAATCTGCTTAATGATGCATGTGCAGACATCTGCTGAAGGTGAAATTTTGTCTCTGTGCTTGTTGAAAAATCTGAATTTTTTAGGCGTGGGCCTTGGAGCAGGATTTATCACAAATAGTCACAATAGTCTGGAAGCCATTTTCAGGATTTCAAACTTGTAATTATACTTATTATTGTGGAAAAACCATATCAGACACATATTATTGTTCCAAGTAGAGTGTTTGTCTGGAGGGGATGTTCAAGTTACAGCCTGTGTATTATTAAAAGTAAATTATTACTGTTGGCTGAATAAATGTGTTTGTTTGGCAGACTCATTTATTTCTTTTTTGTATCTGAAACAATATTGAAGCTTCTTCCACCTTGAAAAGTGCTCATTGTTTAATTCACTGTCACAAATGTGTAAAGTGGGATGAGATGCTGTTTCTGATATCTTCAATATTCTTTCACACAGACAAACAGGCGTCTCTATCATAATACTTGAGGTTTATGATATAATCATAACATTTAATGATTTCAACTTTGTTTCAGACATTGTTTTTCTTCTCTTCCAGCAGTTTGAGCATGACTGATTGCTTTAACCCTCCTGTTGTCCTCGAGTCAAGGAAGGAAGGAAGGAAGGAAGGGAGAAAAGGAGGAAGGAAGGAAGGAAGTGAGGAAAGAAGGAAGGGAGGAAGGAAAGGAGGAAGGAAGGAAGGAAGGAAGGAAAGGAGGGAGGGAGGGAGGAAAAGAGGAAAGAAGGAAGGGAGGAAGGAAAGGAGGAAGGAAGGAAGGAAGGAAGTGAGGAAAGAAGGAAGGGAGGAAGGAAAGGAGAAAGGAAGGAAGGAAGGAAGGAAGGAAGGGAGGAAGGAAAAAGGAAGGAACGGAGGGAAGAAGGAAAGAAGGAAGGAAGGAAGAAGGAAGGAAAGGAGGGAGGGAGGAAAGGAGGAAGGAAGGAAGGAAAGGAGGGAGGGAGGGAGGAAAAGAGGAAAGAAGGAAGGGAGGAAGGAAAGGAGGAAGGAAGGAAGGAAGGAAGTGAGGAAAGAAGGAAGGGAGGAAGGAAAGGAGAAAGGAAGGAAGGAAGGAAAGGAGGGAGGGAGGAAAGAAGGAAGGGAGGAAGGAAAGGAGAAAGGAAGGAAGGAAGGGAGGAAGGAAAGGAAAAAGGAAGGAAGGAAGGAAGGAAGGAAGGGAGGAAGGAAAAAGGAAGGAACGGAGGGAGGAAGGAAAGAAGGAAGGAAGGAAGAAGGAAGGAAAGAAGGAAGGAAGGAAAAAGGAAGGAAAGGAGGGAGGGAGGAAAGAAGAAACAGACAGGGTCAATTTGACCCGGGAGGGCAACAGGAGGGTTAAGACTATAGTTATAGAGAAGCAGTGAGTCAAGAGGCACAAATCTGCAAATTGAAAACACTTCCAACATTGCACCAATGATGTTTAATTCATCAAAGACTGACCAAGAATCCAAAATGATAGATTTTAAGACAATAATGGTACATATAACAGAAATTCAAGCTCAAGTTTGGATGTTTCATATCAAAATACACATTAGCTGTATCTGAAACCACTCCCTATTACCTATATAGTGCACTGCATTTGCACTCCGCCATTATATTTGAGTGTCCGAATGCTGGCGTGTGCACTGCGTTCTGCTAACAATCCCACAATGCAATGCTCCACATGTTAAAGATGTGAAAACACAAAATGATGACTATTAGTTAATGTACAAAGTCTTAATTTGCTGTCCACCACTGATTAAACTATTTAATGTTTATTATAGAGGGAGTAGTGAATGAGTGAGTGATTTCGGACACAGCCATTGAGCATTATAATTAACTTATCTATCATGTTAAGGTGCACAAGTTTGTTCCTTTGACTTTTTTTTTAAACAAAGAAACACATTTATTTTAACACAGTTGCAAATTGTGGGTGTTTCATTGCCACTCAAACATATAAAGTACCCCAACTGTCAGTAAAAAAAAAACAGATTATTACTCAAACGCACCTTTAATGACCAAAAATATATAATACAATACAATATACTTTATTGTCCCGCTTAGGGAAATTTGTCTTGGACTCAGCGACTGCACCGTTAAATACCTTGACAGCCACACCATCCCAACAACAATAACATAACAGTATTTCACATATATCCCATAACATTGCACACAACACATACATACACCAAATGGGAAAAAAACACATGCTAAAAGATCCCCTATAATAAAAGCACTATAAAATTATTGCGCAATCTTCGACCTTAAGCAGCATTGTTTAGGAGTTTGATGGAAGTTGGAACAAATGAATTCTCCTTCCACTTCACAAATACAGTGCATAGGGGATGGACAAATATAGACAATGCATGCACCATCACACTATGAAAAGAACACAGCTAGCTAACATTACAACAGGTAGAAAGATAGTTTAGTTTGGTTTATTTTGGCCATTAAACTTAAATCATATGTGCTTTTTTTGTTCAGCATGTGATGGAAAGATCAATAGTCCACTTGCACTGTGCCTCTGACTTTCTTAGGATTTAATTATATGCTACTCCTATGCTACAATAGATTGAGCTAATACTCGCTGAATGATGATTCATCTTTGCAGATTAAAGCGTATATACTGTATCAAAGGTTTTACGCTGAGTAATATGTGCTTTAAAAGTGACAGATACTTTTCATTACCAATTAGCTTAATAATCAAACCCACATGGAGACATTTGGACTGCAGCTTGGAGCTAGGACAGGAAAAGCCCTCCACAGAGCCTCCTGTCATGCCATCGCATCCTCTCTCATCATATATCATCACACAGCTGGCCTCCGCTGTAAAGGAACTACAAAAGCAGAGAAAAGGAATTTAGCTTTCAAACACAAGGAGAATCAAAGAGAATAAGGATGAAGAGGCGTCTCGCTCCATTGTGATTCAGCAGCACTACTTCTGTAGGAAAATAATCATCATTGTGCTCCACGCTCAGTCTAACTTATTGCAAAAGGGACAGAAGAACAAAAAGTTCCCATCAAGCATCCTTAGAGGGCCGTGTCAAAGAGATCTGGGTAAATTTAATTTCAATTTTTTTTTTCTTCTTCTTTCAAATCAAAGAAAAAACTTAAATCTAAACAATGATGAAATCAGTTATTATTCCATACAACATCCTACTGTGTGCAACTTCATTTTACAGCCAGCGACTCTTACAGCACTGAGAACGTATAAAATCACTCAAACATGTCTCAAATATTTGATATTTTACCTTTTTAAAACCTGTTGATGTAATTTTAGAAGTTTCAAGTTTTTCATAATACAAATATTTCTATTTTGCTTACAGTCAATTACGCTTCTGACATCATCCAAACAGACTTTTTCCCAAAACATACGTATCTGTTGAGCCGGCAGCAGGTTTCATTCGGTCTCATTTGAACCGTCTGTTGCTAATGGCAACCATTACTGATTTATACAGCAGCTGCTGCGTGACATCGTTACATCCAACGTTTTATCAGATCTGTGACTCAGCGCTTATTGACAGATGTCTTTTATCTGCTTCTTTAACACTCTTATTGGAGCATTAACTGAACCTATTTTTATTATAGCTGGTTTGTGATTGATTTTATGTTTTGTAGAAGTTATCTGGAGTTAATGTTTTGCTGATACAATAGTTTAACTGAGTGCTGAATTATTGTTGGGATAACCAGGAATCAAGGTAAACATTATGGAAGTGTTCCCTCTTTTCTGTCCCTACCGACTCTTTCATCCTTAACCCTCCTGTTGTCCTCGAGTCAAGGAAGGAAGGGAGGAAGGGAAGGAAGGAAGGACGGAAGGGAGGAAGAAGGAATGAAAGGAGGAAGGAAGGAAGGAAGGACGGAAGGGAGGAAGAAGGAAGGAAAGGAGGATGAAGGTCGGAGGGGTGGAAGAAAAGGAGGGAGTAAGGAACTGAGGAAAGGAAAGAAGGAAGGAAGGAAAGGAAAGATGGAAGGAAGGAAGGACGGACGAAAGAAGGAAGGAAGGAGGGTAGGAGGGAGGGAGGAAAGAAGGAAGGTAGGGGGGAGGAAAGAAAGAGAAGGAGGGATGGAGGAAGGAAGGGAGGAAAAAGAGGAAGGAAAGAAAGAGAGAGGGAGGGAGGAAAGAAGGAAGGAAGGAAGGTAGGAGGGAGGGAGGGAGGAAAGAAGGAAGGTAGGTAGGGAGGAAAGAAAGAGAGGGAGGGATGGAGGAAGGAAGGAAGGAAAAAGAGGAAGGAAAGAAAGAGGAGGAGGGAGAAAGGAAGGAAGGGAGGAAAAAGAGGAAGGAAAGAAAGAGAGAGGGAGGGAGGGAGGAAAGAAGGAACAGTCAAAACAGACCAGCATCGTCAAAGAGAAGAAAGCCACTTCTAAACCTGGAGAGGAAGCCAGAGGCCGAGGCTGTCATAGCAGCAGTGATGTCATAAAATATTGTGATTTTCCATTTCCAAGATAAACCTCTCGTTGTCTATGGCGACAAACATCTTCTGACCTGGTGCTACATATTTAAATGCAATGTTGATGTCATGATGTGATATACGTTCAGGTGTTTTCTTCCTAACCCTCCATGAGCATTTCAGAAGATGAATGTTTTGATCTGGTATCATCAAAGAGAAGAAAGCCACAGATATCTTCTGACCTGTTGTCCTCTGGAGTAATACCACCTGTTATAATGTAATGTTGATGCAGTGATGTGATATAAGATCAGGAGTGTGCACAGGGTGTTTTTTTTTTTATTCCTGCTCAGCTTGATCTGCTTTGTGCAGCTTGATACAGCTTCTCTCACAAAATAGACTAGCTGTATATATGTTTAGTGGAGCGAAGAGACACTTCTGGGACACTGTGGTGGATTCACAAGCACTGACAAGAGAGGCCAATATCAGCTCCGGTGGCTGCGTGGCACATGGGAAGTGACACGGACCTTACCCGGTGGAATAAAAGCGATAGGTAGACTCGGAGTTAAATCAGTAGTTACAGCAGCTGTCTGTGGATATTATAGTTCACCAAATACGCTAGAGGAGAAAATGGATTCTGAGCATTAAAAAAACATAAGGGGGGGTCCTGGAGTTATACCCATAGTGAGTGCAGAAGACTCAGTTAAAGGCTTTAACCCTCCTGTCGTCCTCGAGTCAAGGAAGGAAGGGAGGAAGAAGGAAGGAAAGGAGGGAGGAAGGGAGGAAGTAGGAAGGAAAGGAGGGAGGAAGGGAGGAAGTAGGAAGGAAGGAAGGAAGGAAGGAAGGAAAGGAAGGAAGGACGGAGGAAAAAAGGAAGGGAGGAAGGGAGGAAGAAGGAAGGAAAGGAGGGAGGAAGGAAAGGAAGGATGGAGGAAAGAAGGAAGGGAGGGAGGTAGAAAGAAGGAAAGGAGGAAGCAAGGAAGGAAGGAAGGAAGGAAGGAAGGAAGGAAGGAAGGAAGGAAGGAAGGAAGGAAGGAAGGAAGGAAGGAAGAAGGGGGGAAGGAAAGAGGGAACGAAAGAAGGAAGTGAGGAAGGACAGAAGGAAGGAAGAAAGGGGGATGGAGGAAGGAAAGAAGGAAGGAAAGAAAGAGAGAAGGAGGGAGGGAGGGAAGAAGAAACAGTCAAAAAAGACGGGGTCAATTTGACCTGGGAGGACGACACTAAGGTTAAAGGTTGAGTGAATTAATTGGGAGCCATCTCATCATTCATAAATGAGATCAGATTGATAACTGTCATCAAACTCAAAATCAGCTTTTATTATGATGGATTTCAGTATTATACCCAGTGTAAGAAAGTGACATCTGCAGTGTGCATTTATGTAAACTGATACGTCCCACTTCCTCTTTCATCTGTTTTTCATGCTGGTCTTCTGTCATGCTTTCCTTTGTCAACCTGGAAACTCGTACGTCAGAAGTTAATGGACGTTGATATTGTTTCCAAAAGTCACATTTTATTGGACATTGTGTTTGATTTGATTTGATTTGATTATAAGTCCTTTAGACCAGAGAACATATGATGTCCATTTTAATGGATCTTGGGTCTGAAGTAATTCACCTAATTAAAACATTAAAGGAAAAATGTGGTTTACATTACAATCTGGCAGTTTGTTCACCTCCTCCTTGACCTTTAAAACCCACTGGCCCTTTGGTCTTACATCAGACACTAAGTATTTTTCCGCCTTCGTTTTCTTCCCATATTTCTCACCAGTCTCTGTTGTTCTCTATTAAACACAGCAGCGGTCCCGAAAACAGTATAAACCTGATTTGTGGGGAGACTATTCGTAGTTAATGTCCATAAAAAAGTACAGGCCCAATAATCTGCTCAACCCTGCATCCATCGCTACAATAAAAAACACCTCTCATTAGCATCGTAGCAGCTTTAATAGACAGAGGCTCCTGAGATGATGCTTCATCATGTTCTCTTCATTACCTTTTATTAAATCTGAGGTTCCTTGAAATGCTACCACCAAGCTCTCCACATTCAGTGGCAGGTGAGAGGCTCGGGGCATAAAAAAAGTACCTCTTGAGTCTTATTAGTTGGCAATGTAACACTTTACTAGCAAAATATGGAGTGTTGACAAGCAGCGAGGGTGGTGTTATTTATTTATTTATCCAGATATACTCTTTTCCCTACAGATCAGCAATGCAATATATGTAATATAGGGTCTAGATGAAGCTAATTTGCAGCTGCTGTCTACGGTTATGGTTTTAAATAAAGGTTAATACTGTCAAACAAATGAGTCAGCCACCAGCACCATAGCTCCCAGTACCTCCCACTCCCACTAAAAAAGACTAATGCTGTCCTTACTATGTTAATCACAGGAATATTGCACATTTATATATTGCAGATTTCTTTACACAAAGATTGTTTTACTGTAATAAAGGGTACTAAATTGCGTGCGCAATGCAATAGATTCGCATTTGGTTTACTAAATAATATATTTGCATTTTCTCCTCCCAGTATTTTGCACACTGGGGTTTAAACGCCCCACATTGCATATTCATTATGGCAAACATACTAAATGAACAGCGCGTACTATCTTGCACATTTGAAAGATGCAAACCTCAGTGCGCTGCGTTAGTAGATCAGCTTGCACATTTTTTGTGGGTGATGTCAAGTTTGCACACGTTTCTACACATAAATCAGGCCCTTAGTGTTTTATTTTATTTATTTGATCACTTTCACCCTTATGCTGCTACTTTTTTTTCCACTATAATGCTTGTGTCAATTAGAATTTCTCCCAAAGGGGAACAATAAATATACATCTTATCTTATCTTATCTTACCTAAAGAACAGAATGGATAAAACAGACTGTAAATATGTATATACTGTAGATGTATCTTTAAGTGCATGTGTATACATTGGCATAGGTGTGATGCTATGAGTGATAAGTCAATCCAATAAAACTGTTATTTAGTGTTCACATCTTTGTTTAACATGCATTCATGTTTTAACCAGCTACACTGTATTAAAAGCTCTCAGCGACTTTAATTACAGACAGACAATAAACAGACAGACAGACACAGGTACATTCATTACACAGGTGATTGTGATCTGTATGATTGAGAGTCAAGCTGCTCTTGAATTGGACCAATCAGAAGCCGAGCTGGACAAAACACTGTCTGATACTCCCACGTGGAAGACAAAGCATAAGCAGAAGGAAGGAAGGAAGGAAGGAAGGAAGGAAATGAGTAAGGAGGAAAAGAGGAAGGAAGTAAGGAGAGAAGGAAAGGAGGAAGGAGGGAAAGGAGTAAGGAAGGAAGGAAGGAAATGAGTAAGGAGGGAAGGAAGCAAGGGAGGATGGAAGGAAGTGAGGAAAGAAGTATGGAAGGAGGAGGGAGCAAAGAAAGAGGGAAGGACGGGAAGAACAAAGGAAAAATTAAAGAAAGAGGGAGGAAGGAAGGAAAGAAGGAAGGAAGGAAAGAAGGAACAGTCAAAAGAGATGGGCTCAATTTGACCCGGGAGGACAACAGGAAGGTTAAGAAGTCAAGTTTCTACATCACACCTGAGTAAATTTGCACCCTGGGCCACGATTGATTGCGATATAACAAATCACATAAATAACCCGAACCCTTAAACTCAGATATAAGATGAGCACAGAGAAGCTTTTCTCTTTCAGCATATTAATGTAAAAAAAACCAACTCTGCACATACATCATTCTGCTCAGTGAAGCTCAAATGTCCAAATAGAGGAAACAAGAATAACAACAACACATTTTTGAGTGAAGGGGGATTTATTTTATTTTAGTTGTGATTGTGTTTTTGGTTCCTCGACCAAGGCTACTAGTTTTATCAGAGAGACAGTGAGCTTTACTTATGTTGTTATGCATGATTAACCCTCCTGTTGTCCTTGAGTCAAGTAAGGAAGGGAGGAAGAAGGAAGGAAATGAGGGAGGAAGGAAGGAAGGAGGGAAGGAGGAGAAAAAGAGGAAGGAAGGAAAGAAGGACAGAGGATAGAAGTAAGGGAGGAAGATAGGGGGGAGGAAAGAAAGAGAGAAGGAGGGAGGGAGGAAGGAAGGAAAGGAAGGAGGGAAGGAAGGAAGGAAGGTTGGAGGGAGGGAGGAAAGAAGGAAGGAGGGAGGAAGGGAGAAAGGAAAAGAGGAAGGAAGGAAAGAAGGACAGAGGAAAGAAGGAAGGGAGGTGGGTAGGGACGAGGAAAGAAAGAGAGAAGGAGGGAAGGAGGAAGGACAGAAGGAAGGGAGGAAAGAAGGAAGGAAGGAAGGAAGGAAAGAAGGAAGGAAGGAAGGAAGGAAGGAAGGAAGGAAGGAAGGAAGGGAGGAAGGGAGGAAAGAAGGAAGGAAGGAAGGGAGAAAAGAAGGAAGGGAGGAAAGAAGGAAGGAAGGAAGGGAGGAAAGAAGGAACAGTCAAAACAGACAGGGTCAATTTGACCCGGTAGGACAACACGAAGGCATTCTGTTTTTTAATGTTAAAAGATGAGGATACTGCTTTAAATTCTGTCATAAACCTTTAATTACTTTAACCTTTACTGACTTTAGCATGTGAAGAATATGCCACAGTAGGTATATGCAACTATTTCCGATTCTTCTTATTGTATTTGTATCATTTAGATATCAGTGGAGTGTTTTGGGGGGAGGGAGAGGGGGGGATGGGCTTATAGAGGAAAGCTGATGAAGATGAGTAAAGAGCAGGGCGGGCAACAGGCCGGATGACTCGATGAGAGATGGCGCGAGACGAGTAGTGGGAAGAAAAGAGGGGCTGAGAGACGAGAGGGAGGCGCGTGCTGAGAGAGTGAACATGCTTGGTGAGTGTATCCCTGACGGTTCACATGGAGCAGCCATGACTCGGGCCTAGTGAGCTCTCCTGAGAGGAGCTGACAGATGGAGAGCTGGGTAAAGGTTTCTGTGAGTATCGGAGAGCGAGGGAGATAACATGAAGAGGAAAAAGACCAAAAGGGCACGGAGAGATACAGAAACAAAAACCAAAAGGTCATTATCAAAACCAAAGAAATCAAGACTTTTGTAGACTTTATTCCTGGATCTACTTGCTTTTATAAAGAAAATACAGGAAGCATTTAAACCTCCTGTTGTCCTCGAGTCAAGGAAGGAAGGAAGGAGAGAATGAAGGAAGGAAGGAAAGGAGGGAAGGAGAAAGGAAGGGAGGAAGGAAGGAAGGAAGGAAGGAGGGAAGGAAAGAAGGAGGGAAGGAAAGAAGGCGGGAGGGAGCCAATGTGCAGATGAGAAGACGGAGATAAAAAAAAAAACAGCAGAGCAGAGAAAGCCATGCTGGAGGTAAAGCATTTTCAAGGAAGGAAGGGAGGAAGAAGGAAGGAATGAAGGAAGGAAGGAAAGGAGGGAGGAAGGAAGGGAGGAAGGAAAGAAGGAAGGGAGGAAGGAAAGGAAGGAAGGACGGATGAAAGAAGGATGGAAGGAAGGTAGGAGGGAGGGTGGAAAGAAGGAAGGAGGAAGGGAGAAAGGAAGAAAAGAAGGACAGAGGGAAGAAGGAAGGGAGGAAGGTAGGAGGGAGGAAAGCAAGAGAGAAGGAGGGAGGGAGGAAAGACGGAAGGGAGGACAGAAGGAAGGAAGAAAAGGGGATGGGGGAAGGAAAGAAGGAAGGGAGGAAGGAAAGAAGGAAGGGAGGAAAGAGGGAGGAAGGAAAGAACGAGAGAAGGAAGGAGGGAGGAAGGGAGGAAAGAAGGAACAGTCAAAACAGACGGGGTCAGTCTGAAGTTTAAAGAGGCAGCGTTAGTCTGTGAACATTGAGGTTTGCACATCAGTGTGAAGACACATTACATTCGCCTCCGCTGATGTGTCATTATTGCAACAGTCCTGAAAACATCACATTTATTTTTTTCAAGTTATGATTCAGTGCATATTCATTTGCAAGTAAACTACTTCATTGCATTCAACTCGCCTCGCTGCTATAAATTGTCCCTGAGAGGAGAAGATGAGAGTTTGCGTTACAGCTGCAGGTCCCGATGTTCACGGCAAAGTAGTGAGGAGGCAAAATGTGTCATGAAAATAAGACGCTGGTTTACTTTAAAATACTTGTAAACTATGATTGGATATAAAAGTTAAATGTATCCTCAAAATGTGTCATACTTACCTGAAGTTTTGGTATTTTTTGCCTTAATCCTGCACATTATAAAATATGTTTTAACTTAAAAGGGGCTCTTAAAGATTCTGAAACACTGGATGTAAGATGTATGTCCACTTTGACTTAAATCATAACACTATGCATGAGTGCTATTAGGTGTGTGTTGTAAGAGTTTAACAATTGACGTAAGCTTTTAAATTGACTTAAACTTTATACATAATTACTGTATGAGCCAAACTTTGGACTGCACCTTTTGTTTTGTCACAACACCTGTCAATCATGCTGTAGCTGTGTGCAGTGTTAAGTTACCGTTGATGCAAACCACCCAACATTTCCTGCTTTACTGCTTCATATTAAAAGCTTGGAGACTTCCTTCCTTGTTGAATTAGCATTTTGGAGCTCCTAAAAACTGTTCAACATATGGAGATATTTGGAGCTCGTTGTTTAGTTAGGAATAATGCATGGGAGAAAAGTACAAGCAGAAACAGTCACAGTGATGATGATGTTTGATGAAGAGCTGCACACCTCCAACAGGTAATACACCATGATGTTGATGCCTCTCATTGGGTATTATAAAAGAGTGAGAATCATTGTTTACCCCTAGACATGTTAACTATACAATGAGATGTCCCGTTCACCACTTAATTTGATTATTGGAGATAAAATGAGGTTAAAGCTATAATAAATATATCTGAAAGCGTTCCTCATATCACGAGCCGGTGGTGAATATCATGAGGAAAAACATAAAAAGTCCCTTTTTAAAGATTTTCATATTCAGTAGGAACAAACAGTCCTGAGTCTGAGTGCCACCGATAAGCAAGTCTAAAATGACTTAGAGGCTGACACGTTCTTGGCTTTTGTTTTTATGTGGGATTTGTTTAAAGCAAGAAAAAATAAAATAGTGCCGGCCTTATCTATTAAGTTGAAAAGATTAAAAGAAGGAGAGAAATCAAAGGAGCCAATGTGCAGATGAGAAGACGGAGATATAAAAAAAAAAGCAGGGCAGAGAAAGTCATGATGGCTTGATTGACTTCCCCATGATTCAGATTCAGTAACTTTTGTTACCACGAGGTGGCACAAAAAAGTGCACGAACGAGGTCAACAGGTAAATGTTAAGCAGAATGAAGTATAAGGTCCAGGAAACCCAAAATGTAATGTTCCCATGTGAGGACCAAGGGAGGTTAAGACATATAAATAATTTGTGTATATTAACGTTAAACAAATACACACCATGATCATAATTTAACCCTCCTGTTGTCCTCAGGTCAAGGAAGGACAGGAGGAAGGGATGAGGGAGGGAGGAAAGAAGGAAAGGAGTAAGGAGGGAGGGAGGAAAGGAGGAAAGGAGGAAAAGAGGAAGGAAGTAAGGAGAGAAGGATGGAAGGAAGGAAAGGAGTAAAGAGGGAGGGAGGGAGGAAAGAAGGAAGGAAAGGAGTAAGGAGGGAGGGAGGAAAGGAGGAAGGAAGGAAGGAAGGAAGGAAGGAAGGAAGGAAGGAAGGAAGGAAGGAAGGAAGGAAGGATGGAAGGAAAGGAGTAAGGAGGGAGGGAGGGAGGAAAGGAGGAAGGAAGTGAGGAAAGAAGTATGGAAGGAGGAGGCCATGCTGGAGGTAAAGCATTTCCTTTGTTTATGATAAAACCTTATTCCCCAAAGTGCTTTGGGAGATATTACTTTACATTTGGGGGATGACATTGGATCCAACGTAATCAGCTTTTAAGAGAATTGACAAAACCTTAACATCTTTAGGTTAAGCGGAAGGGATCGATGAGAGGGGGGCCCCTGCCAATTTATTCAACGTGAGAGGGAATTCCTAACATGTCTTTGGGGGCCACTTCAAAAAACCTGAGGTACTAACTCAGTTTTTCATGTCACTTTCTGTTTAGTGTCTGCAAGAAATTAAGCTCGTGAGTCTGCTCGAGGTGGACGAAGCTCCCCAGACGAACAAAGGAAAAGAGAAAGGAGAGGTGGGAATTCCAGATGGAAGAGGGGACAGACAGACGGACGAATGGATGAGGGCCGATGACGTCCTGACCTCTCAAGTTAGTGTGATGTTAACCTGTCCAACTCCCACTGGAACCATCCCACTTCCCCCATCGCCCCTTTATAAATAAACCAATCTTTTGCCAGGCAAGTAGACGAGATATGCTTCATTCCTTGGCTCGACCCGGCTCCGTCTCCCCCCCCCCCCGATCGCCCCTTCCTGTCTCCACCCGCCTGGAGGAGAAAGCTAGCCGGTGATGTCAGCATTGGCTGCAAGGTGATTAATCTAATCAGGTAATTAAGCATTGGGCTTAGGTCACCACTACATTTGGGTAAGCTGTTTTTGTACAGAGGAAACAGGAGGGCAGGCCACAACACAACACAGAGTTAATTCAAAGTCTGAATGAGGGAACAAGGAAAACAATTACGGGCAGGACAATTCAATGTAAAAATCTGAAAAGCCATTAAGGATTAGTCAGGAGGAATGTAGCAGTAACAACAGCTTACAGGATAAAAAAATTTAAAAAATCAATTGATGGGTAGAATTAATATATTTCAGTGAGTCAGTGCTGCAATTGTACAACTTAAAACTCAGGGTGAAGTTGTGAATGAGAGTTTTTCTATCAATGCTGGACAGAAACAGACAAATCTCTGCCTATTTTTGTTTTTCCTCCCTCTTTTTAATTCACATCACTTTTCAGAGAAGAGACAAGTAGTTCCAGTAAAGAGGAGCTAATGCAGCTCAGAGGTAACGAGGCCCTCGGACTGAAAACAGCACAACGGAAAATAAATGAGAGATAGATCCATGAGTGTGATCAGATGCCACAAAACCTGCTGCATTTTATAAAAGTGATAATAATGGATAATACTTTGTAGGTGATACAAAAATGTCATAATTAGTAGTTTAATAGTATTTTCTATCTCTGGGTGCAAAATGGATCAATTGCAGGTATCGGTTAACGGGAGACTTGTCGATATTACTTGGTATCGATTTATTTTGGTCGATAACTTAAAGGTATTGAGTACCGATACCCAGCCCTAATCTGTATAGAAAGTGTAAATTATTCCTATATTGTCCATAAAATCAATGTACAAATAATTCTATTACTATCTACTTAACTGGCATGAATATGAGATGCCAACATTATAGTTGTATCGTCTTTATTATCAATTTAATTCTATCATATATGTTTTATATTCTACTTTAGTCTATTTAAGTTATTGTTATCGTATATCATTTGACATTTAATTGTTTCTCAATTAATCCCATTTGGTGTTTTTTTGTGATTTATGTGAAGTAGCTGCTGTAATAGTGTGATTCTTTCTTTGGGGCTGATAAAGTACTCATTATCTAACTCTGTGGGTGAGGGAGGGATCTTGTAATCCTTTTAAATAAACTAATTGGACACATAATTTATCATTATGCAGAACTACAGCTTTCATTTCACTGTGTTCCTTCTTACACATTCGGTAGATTGGAAAGGGATTGAACAAAGCACACAGAGGTAGAAGCAACGGGGAGGATATAAAAGTAAGTGAGAGGGACAAAGCTATTGTTGTTTAGTTCAAATGCCAACTTCAACTAAAAACCTTTATGTCTGTTTTTAGAAAAAACGCACCACAGGCCGTTTACTTTATGAGATTGCAATTTGTCCTGTAGATGTGAGAGAAGTGAGTCATTCTGTGTGTGAGAGAGAGAGAGAGAGAGAGAGAGAGAGAGAGAGAGAGAGAGAGAGAGAGAGAGAAAGAGTCCGAGTCATTTTGCTAAAAGCTGTAAAGCTAAATGGAAGTGTAATTTCACTCTATTCCTGGCTCCCTCCTTCTTAGATCTTTACGTTTCCTGCGGTGACTCAAATCATCATGTGGAGGCGACCCGTATATAAAGACGTCTGAATGTGTGTTTCCATCCACCTGAGAAACCCTGTGAAGTGGAAACGCTAAAAACAGTCAAAAAAACCCTCAGAAGGAGGCTGTAATTGTCCTAAAATGAATACATGAAACAAACATACATATTGCTGTCATGTTTTCAACTTTATTTTGGAGTTTGAGGTTTGACTGGTGCTATTTTAGCTGTTTATCTGGACTAACCAACTCCAGATATTCACATACTGCCAGTGGATGGAAACACGCATCAGTGTCAGTTAAATTTTGTTGTTAATTTTGGGTGGAAATCAAGCTTGAATCTCTTTGATTTTTTTCCAATTTCCTTGTACAAACACATTAAGTCACTGAAAAAAAAAAATTCAGTGATTTCATCCCTGAGTTGATTTTTGCCTCTTCAGTTGATTTGGGTAATTATTTCAAGAGATACTTGAAAGGGGAAAAAAATTCTTCTTTTGTGAATGTGATGATTTCTTAAAAACGAGGTCGCCAACGTAGTAAGAATGAATGTGTAATTTCTCATATTGCTCTCGAGTGAAAAATCCTACAAAAACCAGAATGAATGTCGTGTATCTCGTCCAATCAGACTGACTGACTCTACTTATTGTATGTTTACGGCCAGCTGACCAACTAAGAGAAACAAACACATATTGCTGTCATGTTTTCACCATTATTTTTTGGGGTTTGAGGTTTGATTAGTGCTGTTTTAGATGTTTATCTGGACTAACCAACTCCAGATATATTCACATGCTGCCAGTGGATGAAAACAAGTATCAATTTCGGTTAAATTTTGTTGTTAATTTTGGGTGGAAACCAAGCTTCTCATTTGGTTGTACTTTTAGTTTTTTTGTTTTTACAAAGATTGGTTCAGTGATTTCATCCATTGATTTTTTTTTTTTGCTCTTCAGTTGATTTGGGGTAATTATTTCAAGAGATACTTCAAGGGGAAAATAATCTCTGTGAATGTGATGACTACCTATGTGGAAAGAAGATACAAAAATTGATGTCCTATTAAAGAGACAACTGGCTGGAGAATGAATTGTGTGCATCTCATCCAATCGGCCTGACTGACTCTAAAGGCCCATTTATGCTCAACGTTAAATACGGATCCGCCTTCTGTCCGTGCTCCGCGTTCATTTCGTCCGTATTTCTGCACGTTTCCATAAAGCCTACAGATAGCTACGAGCCAAACGGAGCAGTACCACCGGAAACCATGGGGGGGCAGTGTTGCTGTCACCATGGCTGTCATTACCCGATACGCAGCTCTAGTGAGACACGAAGAAGAAATAACAATGGCGGAACCTTTTTGAGGAAAGGTTGTGCGAGTTGGTTAGAAACTTTAAAAATATCGTTTTTGTCTTTAATGCAAGAGGAACATTATCAATATCTCCTCCACAGTCGCCATGTTTGATTTTGAGTTTGTTGTTGTCGTAAACTTTTGACTCTGCGCTGCCCCCTGGTGGATGTATCCATGCCAACGTAAAGGACGCATGGAAGTATGTGAGCAGTGACCATAGACTGTATATAAAATGGACGTAACATCCGTGACGTCACCCATTGGTTTGTGGACTGCTGCTTGGAAGCGAATAGTTTCAGATCTGGGGAAAATTTCCGGTTCATGCTGGGAAAAATAAAAACACGGTTTCTACTTATATGGGCATCAGGAGGAGCAAGAGGCGCCCTCCTGAACCTGTGAACCAATCAACCTGTCAATCACGACGTAGCCACGCCCTAATGCATACCCTGCTTTATCGTCACATATAAAATCAGGGAGGCCAAAATGTCCCAAATGAACATCATACTGCATTGAAGAAGGCTTTAAACTAGCGATTGAGACCATAAACACATTTTGAAAACGTTTACTGAGGTTAGAAATCAAGTGAGAAGTTGGTGAATTCTCCATTGACTTGTATAGAGACGGAAGTCCTTTTGACACCAAAACGGTCGCCCCCTGGTGGCCTTTTGATAGAATGCAGTTTTAAGTTACTTCTGTGTTGGCATCATTTCAGAGGACCGGAACTCCCCGCCTGGCAGTGAAGGTAATATCGTTTGAAAACGACGTATACATTTTCGTGAGTACGTTGAGCATAATTGGGCCTTTTTTGTATGTTTATGGCCAGCAGAGCACCAAAGAGAAAGTTAGTGAACAGTATTATATCTTCTTACTGAGGCTTATTTTCATTTGCACAATGTTTTTAAAATAATTTTTCCTCACTGAGTCCGGATATATCGTTCCATTGTGCAGTTTTTGTGGTCTAAGACAGTCCAAAGTCCACTGGATATCGTATTTTTGCATTGCCAGGCAGACTTTTTTTAGGGGAACAGTGGATGAAAGCAACATGAAGAGAGAAATTAACCAATGTTCATTTGCATGCACTTCTACATTGGCGAAGTTAAGTAAAGAAAGTAGAAAGAAACTAGCAGCTAGCGTACCTAAACTTTACATTAAACAAACAAAGTTGGAGTGGGAAACAAGACAACAGAGCTGTATAACCTCCTGTGTGATGAAAAGCAGCTCTGATGCTAAATTATTTGATTATCCATGTGTCTCCGTTGGCCTTTCAGTCCACAGAGCATATTTCTCTTTCTTAACCATCAGGGCTGAACAGATGTTTCGAAGAGGAAGTAGACAAAGCTCCAGCTGTTCCTATGAGACCGGTAATAACCATTTAACAGCACAGCATAATTAAGCTAAAGTTGAAATGATTTTGGCTTGAATCTTGCTGAGTTGAGTATCATTCACACTGCAGGCTGATCAGTTGATTGATTGACCTTTACACATGGGGGCAAACAAACAGCCTCAAATGAAGCTCAGCAAACATACGGTAATGTCAAGCTGCAAGAAAGGTAATAAAGGTGTTCGCCAATGCAAATAATGATTTATTAACCGTAACACCAAGGAAATGAATGCAATTGTAAAATAAGATGTGATACATTTGTCCCAGCACTGCTTCCATACCTGGAAATATTCCCTGTGGTTTTGTGACCATTTCCAGAGCCTTTTATATTCCTTCCTGAATTTATTTCACAGTGGCAAATCTTTTATATTTCAGTCGAAACGTTAGTGTTACGAAGCTGCAGGTATGCGTTACCTAGCAGCGAATCCACAGCCTATAAAGAAATATAGAGGTAGTCACCGTGTCATCACCTATTGATTGGTGGACTGCAGTTTTGAAGTCTCATTTAGTCATCTGACTGTCACCATGTTGGTAATATTTGGATAACAGGGTGGAGCTGACCCTGGTGCTAGCTGCTAGCTTGATTAGCACTGTGCATTTACAGTCTATGGTTAACTGTGATCATGCTGGAGTGCTTTGGTAGCCAAGTGGTTACCATGCATACCACATAATAGTTGCATCCCTGGTTCAACTCCCTCTCTCCCAGTTTCCTGTGCATGTACTTTCAAATAAAGGTAAAATTGCCCAAAAATAAATCTTAAAAAACTAAAACCGTGCTCAAGTTCATGCTAATTTCCACTTTCAGACCTAAAACCATTCATATAAAATTTACTTACTGTAAAAACTGAGCATCCGACTCCTTGGAGGGTCTTTAAGTACGACCAACTGTTGACCAAGACTTTTTTTTAGCTAAAACACAATGTTACAATTATTTTCAAGAACTAAAAACACACTGTGAAAAATCAGCAGCCTCACCTACATTTGGTGAATCTGACATTATGCCTAGTTACGTTACATAATCAACGCTGTCATCGTCTATTTTGAATTAAATAGGACCATAATTTACTAAATGAACATCGTGCTGTATTGAAGTAGATTTGAAACTAGTGATTGAGACCATAAACTAATTAGTAAAGTGTTCATTTTTTCATAGATTTCGATGCAATTTGACATATTTTTGCAACCAGTGGAGTTGCCCCCTGCTGGCCATTAGATAAAAGTGCAAGTTTTAAGACATTGGCTTCACTTTTTACACCGGGAGGTACCCACTTGAGCAAATCCTATAACTACACACTATACTCTTGTGTTATTGATGGCTTCCAGGAATATTTGGGTCCAGCCTCATGTACATATATATATATATATATATATATAGGGCGTAATTTGTGTGGTTTTAATGGCCGCCTGTGGAGATAATGCCTCACTAAGCATGGCGCAGAAACAAAAGACGCTTGTGTGTGATTGTTGTATTTGCCAAATTGTTACTGTGTCTACTTCAGACATGCTTAGAAGAACGCTGCCAATGTGGATTCCCTTTAAGACCTGCGGAGGTTTGAGGAAGGTGTTTCAGGGGGAAAAAAATAGAAAAATGAAGTGCAACAGGTGTTTGGAGTGTGTACAGTTGCTAGGTAGAAGCACCCCACACACACACACACACACACACACATATATATATGAGAAGATGGGATAAGCAGCTTGGCTATGAGCCTTTTAGTGAGCCCCCCCCCCCCCCCCTTCCCTCCATCTCTCCACGACTTCTCGTCTTTCACAACGAGAACTTTCATGCGACGGAGTCATGCTTGCCTGACTGTCCTTTTTTTGCTTTTCGGCTTCCTCTGCCGTCCCCAACACCGCACCCCCCGCCCTCCCTCCTGCCCCGTGTTATTGGTCTGCAATGGAGCATGGCGGCAGATGAGGTCCTTTGACACACAGACTGAAATACAAGCAGATCGGGCACAAATAAAAAACTGAGCACATTCCTTTCTCAGGGCCCCTTTTTACAGACACTATCTCGCAGTGTGGCGGCTCACGCTGTTGCACTCACAGCGAGTGCATGCACACAAGCATGCTGCTCTCTCTCTTTTTCTGTCTCTCTGGTGTCTGTTTGATATTTTTCTTTTTTTTCCCCCATTTTTTTTTTCCAGGCTGCAGACTATAGAGTCAGTGCTCTGCGTAATGTGATCCTAGCTCTTCTCTTTGTGGTGCTAATGTATTTGGAGTCCCCGTCTCCCCCCCCCCACCCCCAACCACCCACCCTTGGGGCAGCAATTATTTTTTATCAGCCTGTGAAAGTTAGTTAAGTGCTACAGAGTGAGGGTGAACAGGGGCGGTGCGTGAGGGGAAGGCGGTTGGGTGGCGGTTGCATTGCATTGACTAAATCGTGCCCTCGCTGCCCCTCGGTGCATGAGCCGACACGTAGCCCACCCTTCCCGCCTCACACACACACACACACACACACACACACCAAGCATCAAGGAAGCGGCGGCTATTATTGCTCAAATATTTTCCCAGAGTTAGAGAATGACTGAGAGGGAAGAATTGGAAACAAATTAAGTCATAACGGAGGAAAAAAAAGGGACAGACTGGGAGGAGGGACAGGAAAGAGGAAGAGGGGGTAATTGGGAGAGACGAGATGATAAGATAACAGGCATACTAGCTTCTTTATTTAATTAGCTCTCTTCTGAACTTGTACACCTAGCTCACCCCCCCACCCCCCACCCCCTGCTGTTTGCGTCGTCTGGTGATGTTGCTCCGAGCACATATGGCTGCATGTCAGTAAATGCTTCATCACTCGTCTCTATTCGCATATTTTAACCAGCTAATTGGTCTAATGTATGCAGTTGTAAGCACATTAAGCTAATTAAATGTTCATTGGACGGTGGAAGCTGTCATCATGTGGTGACCTTTGCTCCCTCCTGGCATTTCTCTGCTAGCATATTGTTGATTCAGCCAAACAAATTGACACATCAGACACATATTGAAACTATAATGTGACGTTTTGTTATAAATAAATGTCACATGACTCAGCAGGAGTTTCTCAGACTCAGTGTGTGACTTCTTAATTTATTATTTATGAGGGAATGAAAGTTGTAATTTTGACACCTTGTTCATGTTTGACTGACAGCTGAGTGGAAAGGAGAATTACAAGTGTTTTGTTGATTCTCCATCTATGGGTCAATGATGGGTTATTTTGCGTCCATGTGGTTTAATCAAATTTAAAGGGTTAAAATGTGAAAATAAACGTATGAATAACTTGCACACATTCTTTTTTTTGTGGACCCAGCATCAAATTTCTGCTTTTAATCCACTTTGAGAGAATATATTAGAGGATTATGGCAAAAATGTCTAAGTGGTGTAACCATAAAAACTTTGTACCAAATAATTCAACTTGCTTAAAAACAGTAAATTGTCAATAAAACACCATATCAACTAGTTTGGCATGATCTTACATTATAACTTTTATATTATAAGGAGGAAGGAAGGGAGGAAAGGAAGGAAGGGAGGAAGGAAGGAAGTACGGAGGAAATAAGGAAGGAAGGAGGGAGGGAGAAAGGAAAAGAGGAAGGGAGGAAGGTAGGGGGAGGAAAGAAAAGAAGGAAGGGAGGCATGATCTTACATTATAACTTTTATATTAAATAAAGGTAATGGAATACAATTGTTCTAAATATTACATTTACTCTGGTTACCATGGAGATCAGGAAACATTTACATGTTTTAAATGAAGTCATTATTAGTATAAGTCCACTTAAATACACTGTAGGTGATAAAATATGTAATATTCATCATTCTTTTGTGGTTACACCATTTGACATTTTCAGGAGCATTCAGTCTTACTTTTGGTTAAAAATGGTGCAAATGTCATTTCAAATGATATAAAACCAACAAAAATACTAAATGTACATTTTAACAAACCTGATGCATCTTGCCAACCCTTATTTGTCACTGACCCATACATAGACAGAGACCTACAACATTACAACTACTTAATGCAAAGATAAAAAGTGTAATCATAACACCAGATAAACGTATTAACTTGGTGTTGGTGTTAGATGGGTTAGGGTAAGGGGAAAACTGTTACCACTTATGTTGTTTATGAAACAGGAATGAGGCAAATCCTTCCAACAGTTGCTGAAACATTCACTCCGAACCAAATGTTTGTGCAGAATTTGACGGCAATCTAGTATTTGTTTATATATTTCAGTCAGGACTGAAGAGGAGGATCAACTGACAAAGAAAACAAACATCCAAGAGAATGAGAAATGATCGTGTGGATTGTAGATTGTTACCACTTCCAATTGGCTTCTCCTTTGTGTTCATTTATTTATCCTTTCTTTCTTATTTTTTTTTTGTTTTTACAGTTTAATTTAGAGCAGAAATGTCAGTTGGAGCCTGTGTGTGTGTGTGTTGTGTTAATAATAAAGTGTGTAAAGTGTGTGTGGTGTTGTGACTGCCCTTTGTTTGTCCTCCGGTGTTTTGGGTCAGGATGGTGGAACAAAATCTGACAGTTAATATTTGAAATGTGACCCGAACCCCAAATGCACACCTGTAGAGTGAGGAGAGCGTGTGTGTGTGTGTGTGTGTGTGTGTGTGTGTGTGTGTGTGTGTGTGTGTGTGTGTGCAAGAAAGACAGTGAAAGAAAGAAAGAAAGAGACTAAGCAAAAGGGCAGGTGATAAGAATGCTATTGGAGATGGTGAGAGGGTTGTAACCGAGAGCCACTTAAAACTCAGAGGTCTTTTGTGTACGTGTGTGTGTGTGTGTGTGTGTGTGTGTGTGTGTGTGTGTGTGAGTGAGAGAGAAAGTGAGAAAGAGAAATACAGTGTTTGAGAGGTATGGAGCTCCATTATCACACTGTCAGGGTGCACAGGCCTGGCGTCATGGGTCTAGAGGATCAAACAAAGACGCTACTGTTAGGAGACACAAACAGTTGTCCTTGTTATTCTGCTTATGAAGACTTCAGTCTGTTCAGTAGACTGAATGGAGAAAGTTAAACTGAAAGTCATCCCACCTTTTTGCAGCTTTATAAGAGTATTAATGCTGTTTTTTGTTTTGCATTTAGAAGGACAAAAACACTTCTTTTCATAAATATCAGAAAGGTGTGTCAGTGTCTGTTTGATTGACAGCAGTTTGCAGGCTGATCTCTTAAAGGCTGATTTAACCCCTACCCCTCCCCTGACCTGCTCCTCCCCAGAAATGTAACTATGCGTCGAGGCAACGCAGACCACGAGGGCTGTGATTGGTTTGCTTGGTAGCAAAAAATATACAGTAATAATTAATAAATAGAACAATCATGTGCATTACAATGAAACACTGCAGAAACTCAAAATCTTCCTAGTCAAAATAAATCTCATTACACTTAAAATAAGACTCATCACCAACTTTCACTTGTTTCAAGCACATTTTTAACTTGAAATAAGCTCAATCTGCTGTGGAGCAAGTGTTTTAAAATGCTTGTAGAAGTGGCCATTACACAGAAAATAAAGTGTGAACTCTCTGTGTCATACCTGGGAAGGGACTAGAGACACCAATAACCATTCAGGAAAGGATCACATCCCCTTACCGCTCTGGTGGTGACAAAAACACGACGCGATGGAGAGACGCAGAACTTCGAAAGGTGCACGACGGCGTCGGGGCACCGGCGTAGTTACGGCGTGGAGGTTACATAGAAGCATGAATCAGCCTTAAGACAGTAGCTTAATTAACGATGTTACACTGTGGCCTATAAGCAGTGTTGGGGGTAATGCATTAGAGTACTCAGATTACTTTTTAGATGTAACGAGTAACCTAACGTGCAAGTTAAGTACTTAGTTGTTTAGTTTTCAAACAGGTAACCTGTTATTATGTTTTAACCAGCTTTTCCTGTAGCTGCCTTTTTACCACAAGAAAAATAAATCCACCACAAATTTGCACCGTTACTGCTTTTATTTCTGCATTCAGACACCTGGATACGTGCTACGGTTATATTACTGCATGCATGTACGGCAGCTCAGGAGGGACAACATTCACTTTGTGGAAATATTCACATTATTTTGAATTTATGGGTGGAAATAATAACAATAATATTACAGTAATATGCAAGTTGTGCCGGGGTAAGAAAAGCCTGTTGCAAGTGATGCAGGTATGTGATATGATATTTTCTTGCTTTTCTTATTTATTTATTTATGTATTAGGGACTACGGATGCAAATTAGCAGCTTTGCTATAATCCGGCATGTTTACAGAGATGTTTAAATATTGATATTCATTCATGTGCATTGTCCCTATCCAAAAATAAAGCATTTATTTTATTATTATATGTAGTTTTATAACTTGTATGTGTGCATATGTTTGAGAAGCCACTTTAGTCCATTTTTTTTATGTAAGGCTGTACAATAAAGACTGTAAATGGGACATTGTGTGTGTCATTCCTGCTATTAGGGTAAATATTTACAGATTGTGGGCCAGACTTGGCTGTGTGATGATGGTACAGTCATTATATTTAAAGGATGTATTCACTAACACAACAGGAAGAATCACAAAGGTTTCATCTTCGGTAATGCAAAAGTACTCTAACCAGTTACTTCTGCAGTAATGTAACTAGTTACTTTTTAAAGGCAGTATATTTAGTAATGTAATGAGTTACTTTTAAAAGTAAAGTTGGCCAACACTGCCTATAATCCATGGGAATACAGTAGTGTTGTTAGCAGGAAGGAGCAGAGCAGCATCTAAACATGTCAAGGCTCAGTAAACAAACACTTGGACCCAAGAGCATGACTCAGAGGAAAGGCAGGTATATGAGGACAAATGTGGAGCTTTAAAATGGAGTAGAGGAAGAAAACAGGAAAGAGGTCAAAATAGGATGATAAGAAGAAGAAGAGAAGGTAAGACAGACTGAGCATACTGGTACAGAAGTATATTAAAAAAAGGAAGGCTGGAAAAAGTAGCTGGAACATCCTGGCAGGAAGCACAAGAGACATATATATATATCTATATATAGGTCAATGATTGGGGGGTGTTTGTGTCCATGTGGTTTAACCCTCCTGTTTTCCTCGAGTCAAGGAAGGAAGGATGGAAGGATGGAATAAAGGAATAAGGAAGGAAGGAAAAGAGGGAGGGAGGAAGAAGGAAAAGAGGGAGGAAGGAAGGAAGGAAGGAAAGGAGAGAGGAAGGAAGGGGGAGGAAAGAAAAAAGGAGGGAGGGAGGAAAGAAGGAAGGAAGGAAGGAAAGAAGGAGGAAGGAGGGAGGGAAGAAGGACAGATGGAAGGAAAGAAGGAGGGAGGAAAGAGAGAGGAAGGAAAGAAAGAGAGAAGGAGGGAGGAAAGAAGGACAGACGGAAAGAAGGGGGGAAGAAGGAACAGTCAAAACAGACGGGGTCAATTTGACCCGGGAGGGGTAAATAAATACTCTGCTCAGAGTCATAGTATGTGTCTCAAGAGCAGCAGTTGTTTTGCTTCTATTAAATGTTTATGAAATTCTGACACACACACACACAAACACACACACACACACACACACACACACACACACACACACACACACACACAAAGAAACATCAGTGCATGTTTGCATCAAGTACCTTTATTCATGAGCTCATGATGACATTACATAATTAACGGAGCACCAGTCTGTCTCCAGTAATTATGTCTGATACTTGACTGTATGTCATCGCTGCTTCCCACCTAAGATGACTTTTAAAGCTTCTGCTTGTGATCTACATGTAAACCTGTGTTGTTTTATTATCAGCCTCAGTAGTGATACACAGAGAGAGAGAGAGGAGATGACATGTTGTTGTGATTGAGCTCATCCCTCTGCTTTTAACCCGTCATAGTATTTAATCATAATTAAACTTCTGAACCACAAATCATTCATAAAGACCTCGTCAGTCACAAATAAACATGATTAATCCTTAATGAAGCTTTCAGAGAGCAGGGAGAGTTTATTGTTTTAGTTTATTTGAGAAAAAACAATAGAAAAAACACTATATTATGGTCCAATGTTACGTAAAAACAGGAGAATAAAACTATTTCATATCATATTAATTTTCGTGTCGTCCTCCCGGGTCAAATTGACACCGTCTGTTTTGACTGTTCCTTCTTTCCTCCCTCCCTTCCTTCCGTCTGTCCTTCCTTCCTCTCTCTTTCCTGTCTTCCTTCCTCCATGCCCCTTTATTCCTTCCCCCCTTCCTTCCTTCCTTCCTTCCTCCTTGTCTCTGTCTTTCCTCCCCCCTACCTTCCTCCCTTCCTTCTTACCTCTGTCCTTCTTTCCTTCCTTCCTCCCTTCCTCTTTTCCTTTATCCCACCCTCCCTCCTACCTTCCTTCCTTCCTTCCTTCCTTCTTTCCTCCGTCCTTCATTCCTTGCTTTCCTTCCTCCCTTCCTTCTTTTCTTTCCTCCCTTCCTTCCTCCCTCCTTTCCTTCCTTCCCCCTCCCTTCCTTCCTCTCTTCCTCCCTCATTTCCTTCCTTCTTCCTTCCTCCCTTCCTTCCTCCTTCTTCCTCCTTCCTTCCTTCCTTCCTTCCTCCTTATTCCTCCTTCCCTCCTTCCTTCCTCCTTCTTCCTTCCTCCTTCTTCCTTCTTCCTCCTTCCTTCCTTCCTTCCTCCCTTCCTTCCTCCTTCTTCCTTCTTCCTCCCTTCCTTCCTTGACTCGAGGGCAACATGAGAGTTAAATGTGAAGAATAAACATTTTTGAATGATGAATTTAGGGTCAAACATGCTACATTTCTTTTTTATGTATGTTTTGGGTCACAAGCCAGAAAAAAACCTATATTTCATCAGCTCTCAAATGTTAAAAAAAATGGTTAAATTCACAGGCACCACAATCTGAACTCTTCTACACACAAAATATCCGTGTTGATCCGTCTCTGCCCTCATCTTCACCTTCTTATTCTGTTCTACCTTTTTGTCTCCCTGATTCATTTCTCTTCCAAAATCCCTATCATCGTTCACGTTCCTCCTTTTCCCTTCATTTTACATTTTTCCATTCTCACTTATATTTCTACATCTCCATCTCTCTCTCTCTCTCTCTCTCTCTCTCTCTCTCTCTCTCTCTCTGTCTCTCTCTCTCCTTCCTTGTCGTCGTATCTGCCTTTGTGCCATCACCCTGTCTTCTTAATCCCACAACGGGCTGAATCCCACTTTATCCCTCCTCCAGTCTACTGTATCTGCCAAGCATGTCTGTCTATCTTTCCTTGGCTCATTGTCTTGTTTCTATCTTCCCTTTTTTCTCATCAACCCTTCCCGTTTGTCAGTTCCTCCTCTCCGTAAATCCCACTTGTTCCTTGCTCTCTACTGTACCTCTTGCGACCCCCCCTACCCTCCTCCCCTCCTCCCCCCCAATCTCTCTTTCTCTGTGTACCTGACTCTGAGCCTGTTGAAACCAGGGGGCACGGTGGCTTAACTTTAATTGATGCATCGGATAGAGGAGAGGATGAGGAAAAGGGAAGAGAGGACGGATGGCTTCGAGCTGACAAGGTTAATTCTGTTTTTCCTTGCTCCTCGTCACCTGGCGGCAATTAAACTCATGACATCCCTCCCGAGGGGGGAAAGAGAGACCGATGGAAAAGTGAGAGACACAGAGAGAGTGAGAAAGAGAGAGAGAGGAAGAGGAAGAAAAGTAAGGCTAGATTGATTCCATGAAGCATGTTCAAAGGCAATCCCAGACAATAGTTGGCCATGACAAAAGGCTGCAGAGATGTCTGTGTGAAGCAAATGAGATAAATCAGTGTGGCCCGGCTGCTGTGCAATAATGAAGTATTGAAATTCAAGAGGATTATTCTTGTATTGATATTGACAGTTTTCTTCAAGGGATGCCTGCATCAAAAAGCTCTCCCAGCTTATTGTAATTGGGGATGAAGCTTGACAATGGAGAGGAGATATGAGCAGTTCTGCGCTGAATTTAATGAACTTCATATTACGGAGGGGGGAGGGGAGGGGAGGGGGGGGGGATACCTGCAGGTGTGCCGCTGATGAAAACAACAAATAATAATAAACAAAATAAATTCCATCGATTTTGGGGGGGGGGGGAATATGTTTATTTGCTTTCTTTCTGTGAGATTATAGAAGATTGATATCAGTCTGGAGAGCCGGAGTCAGGACGTATATTAGTAAGAATAACATGAATACTGGGAGCAGGGTCGTCTGGCTCCGTCCAAAGTTAAAAATACTAATACTAATATTTTTAAAGCTGACTTATAGTGAGAGGGAAGTGGAAGGAGTGTTTTTCATCATTGTAAATTCACTAAAAATGTTCTATTTAATTCACTTATACTTGTAATTGCTTTGTATAATTGTATTTTATTTCATTTATTATATATTTTTTTCTTTTTCTGTCTTATTTAACTTTTTTTTTTGGCTGTTTTTTTCTTTTCTGGCGTTGTAATTGCCTCGATGTCGTTGTAAATTAGGGTCAAATAAAGAAAGTTATGAGAACACTGTTCACTGCCAAAGTATTAAATTACACTATGTCCAAATATTTGGACAATATAAAACAACAATAATATGAACATTAACACACTATGGTTGGGAAGGTTACTGTGGAAATGTAATAGATTACAGATTACTAGTTACTCTGTTTTAAATAAGTAATAAGTAATGTAACTATTTCAATGACATCATCAAAGTAATGTAACTTATTACATTTGATGACTTTTTTCTAATTTTCTAACCAATGTTTTCAGCTGTTAGGGGAAGTGTTCCCTCCATCTGTCCTTCCTTCCTTCCTTCCTTCCTTCCATCCTTCTTTATTTTCTTCGTTTGTTCCTTCCTTCCTTCATTCCTTCCTTCCTACCTTATTTCCTTCCTTCCTTCTGTCCTTCTTTCTTTTCTTCGTTTGTTCCTTCCTTCCTACCTTCTGTCCTTCCTTCCTTCCTTCCTTCCTCCCTTCTTTCTTTCCTTCCTTCTTTCCCTCCGTCCTTCTGTCCTTCCGTCCTTCCTTCTGTCCTTCCTTCCTTCTTTCCTTCTGTTTTTCCTTCCTACCTTCTTTCCTTCCTTCCTTCCTTCAGCACCAAAATCTAAGTCCAGCTGTTTTTCATGGATACTGACATGATTTATAAGGGAGATCATTTCTTATAAAGCAACATTTATCTCTCATGTGAAAATGTATTCATTAGTTCATGTAGATTTTAGAATATAAAATAAAGATATTTGATGAATAAAGTGGGTTTAATTGATACTGTGACTCCATTTAAGCTCATGTGTGCTCCTAATAAGCCCACATCATGATTTATTTACTAAATATTAAAATAAATATTGATTTCAAATAATTAAAAACATCAATATATGTATTCAGTAACATGTTAAATATCAAAAAATGAGGAAAAAACCCTCCTGAGCAAAATCAAGTTAATTTACATGTAACTAGTTACTCCCTAACACTGTAAACAATATATCTTATGCATGTATTTCTACATTTAATCACACATAAACATGTATCATAGAGCTTATTTCTCTTAAAAACGTCCCTATTTATATTGGGAAAGGAGTCAATGTGCAACAATAGCTGCAAAATACGTTCAGTATTGTCGTTCATGGTCAGGCAGATGGATAAACCCTTCTATTAAATAAATAAATCCTTATATTTCCTTACATTTCTCACAGTATAATAGGAAGTGAGATTATATTCATAGTATTCTCAATATTACTCAACATAGAAATGTGGGAGTCTACTACATAATTAAATAATATTGCAGGTTTATGTTATGGCCATCAGTATTAATCATGTCAACTTGTGATTTCTATGGAAATCATGTGTTTTTCAGTCTTTTTAATTTAGCACAGGGCTTTTATTTATAACCTCAACCCCCCTCCGTATAATCCTATACTGTTACCATCTTTACTACGCCTTAAACCTTACACTAAATGTTTATGTGAATATTTCCACCGCAGCCTCCCTGACTTTCCATACTTTCCAACCTTTGCAGTGTTACTCATTATGAAGCTTTTGGGTTTTGCTCCACTCCTCCACTCCTCCATTCCTCCACTCCTCCACTCCTCCACCGCTCTCCACCTCCAGTGTTCGCTTGTGATGCAGGTCACATGCAATCATTAAGCCAGCACTTTCTTTACAGATCACACACACACACTGTGAGGCCTTGGCCCGCTGAATCACTTTCACCAGTCCAAAAAAAAAAAAAAAAATGGATCAGATTCCTTGCGCTCTACTTCTCTTTAGCCCAAAAAAAGCTTTATATAATATTTGTTCACATATGTAGAAATCCCCGACACCTGGAGACACACTTTGATGTGAAATGAGTGGAGTTCCCCTTTAACACAATGGGTGTTGTTTCTTTAACCCGTGCTTAATTAGAAATGTAAATTAGTGGAAGTTAACATCAGTTTTAGAGGTTTTTGGTGTGTTAAAAATACATTACTCATAGATTATGTTTTATATCAAGCTCTCCACACACACACACACACACACACACATGAGAGCCCCTCACACACACACACCCTCATCCAATTAGGATCCAGCGTCTATATTTACCCAGCATTCATCACTGCCTGGCATTGTGGCATTCCTCTGTTTCTAGACACAACACACAATGGCACCGCAAAATGTGTTCTTCTGTGTCCCCCCCCCCCCACCCAAAAAAAAACAAGACACCAGGCACCACCCATGAACAACATTCAGGTGGAGTAGAGGGGAGAAAGGGTGCAGATGTTAGAGAGTAGAGAGTGAGAGGGGCAGGAAAAGAGAGAGAGGGGGGGAGGGGGGGGTGAGATGCTGAGATGGTGGTATTGTCGCTGGAGATAAGGAATGATTAAAGAGCAAGAGGGAGAACCAGACATGCTGAGTTGATCCAGCTAACTGTTCACTCATCAGTCTGCTAATGGTCTGGAGGGGTGGGAGGGGGGTTGTAGAGAGGGGGGGGGGGGGTGCATTGTTTCAACATGGGTTCCCAGATGTTACAATATGGACTGCCTCCCTCTGTGCCTCCTTATTCACTCTTTCTCTTGCTCACTTTCCTTTGTTACTACTTTCCTACATGTTGGCTCCTCTAAAGGGAAAATTCATCCTAAACTACACCTTTACTTTCTCATGTTTGCTAATTGGGTCAGTGATATATAAGTGTTGCCAAGATGAGCAATTCAAAAATATCTTTTAAAATAGTTTTAAAAGCAGCATCAGGTTTGTTAAAATGTACATTTAGTATTTTTGTTGGTTTTATATAATTTGAAATGACATTTGCACCATTTTTTACCAAAAGTAAGACTGAATGCTCCTGAAAATGTCAAATGGTGTAACCAAGACAACAATGTAAATGTTTCCTGATCTCCATGGTAACCAGAGTAAATGTAATATTTAGAACAATTGTATTTCATTACCTTTATTTAATATAAAAGTTATAATGTAAGATCATGCCTCCCTTCCTTCTTTTCTTTCCTCCCCCCTACCTTCCTCCCTTCCTTCTTCCCTTCCTCTTTTCCTTTCTCCCTCCCTCCTTCCTTCCTTATTTACCCATACTTCCTTCCTTCCTTCCTCATTCCCTCTTCCTCCCTTCCTTTCTTTCCTTCCTTCCTTCTTTTCCTTCCTCCCTTCATTTCTCCCTCCTTTCCTTCCTCCCTACTTTCCTTCCTTCTTCCTCCCTCCCTTCCTTCCTTCCTTCCTTCCTCCCTTCCTTCCTTTCCTCCCTTCCTTCCTTCCTCCCTCCCTCCTTTCCTTCCTTCTTCCTCCTTTCCTCCCTTCCTTCGTCCCTATAATATAAAAAAGTTATAATGTAAGATCATGCCAAACTAGTTGATATGGTGTTTTATTGAGAATTTACCAGTTTTAAGCAAGTTGAATTATTAGGTGCAAAGTTTTTATGGTTACACCACTTAGACATTTTTGCCATAATCCTCTAACATATTCTCTCAAAATGGATTAAAAGCAGGAATTTTCATCATTCCATCATTGACCCAATTACAGACTGAATTTAAATGAGATTTAGTGACATCATGTCTAGGACTACCATCATTAATGTCAGCTTCACACTGGCCCCGATTTGTGCAGCTCACTGATGTTACATTTCAGTTCTGACTCTATAAACTGTCTGGATGATAAAAAAAAAAATTCTATTTTCTGCACCACGAAGAAAACAAAACAAAAAACATTATACAGTTTCTTGACTTGACTTGTTTCCTCTCCAGGTAGCGAAAAATGACACGTCTCCTTGCTCTTTTTTTATAAGACCAAAAAAAATAAAAATAAAGCAGCAATGCCGTGACAGTGTGTATAGTACATAAAGGATAATACAATATTTCAAGTTTGTTCAGTTTGAGAAAGCAAAAGGTGTCGTTTCCAGTTACCATCTTTGTTAGGATTAGGAAATAAAGTTGCAAACTCTGGATATGGATTAAAAAAAGCAGACAGGATATATATATATATATATATATATATATATATATATATATATATATATATATATATTTATCTTTCATATAGTTAAGAGTCTGAAGAGTGTGGAAATACCTTCAGCAGTGAAGTTTAAAGACTTTCTGGGTATTTTTTAAAGATTGATAGGTATTTATGTTTTTTGAATTTCTGATGTTAAGCGTTATGTGTTGAATGCAATGGTAATATATATAGAAGAGGGTTAGATTTAGAGTTATAATTCAGCATGCAGGGAGATATATGATTAACAATATACATCTACAGAAGCCTTAATGGTCCAAGCTGCAAGATAATACAATAAATAAAGGCAATAAAGAGACGAAGACAAAGGTAATTAACGAGGACTTACACATGCAACGTCCCACATCACAGTAGAAGTATAATAAATAGATAATATAATATAATCAGAATTGTAGTGGCCAAAAAACCTCCAGATGTGTGTGTCCTTTAACTCCTGTCTTATTTATGGATGAAAGGAATTTATTGCCAAAACATGTAAAAACACAAAAAAATAAAGCTAAATATGATGCTTGTTTTGAGTCCATTGATCCGATGATGATGCTGCGGTCAATGACAGTATCCCTGCTTCCGGCTGCCAATCCCGCGTCTCCATTCAAGTTAAGCCCCGCCCCCTCACCACCTGAGGAGGGAGGAGGGCGCACCTTACTGCCACAAATAAAAATTCATTGTTTTTAATCAATAATGCATCCTAAAAAAATCAATATATCTTGTAAACAGACATAAATTGTATAACCCTAAATGCAGCTCCTACAAATATAATATATTCAAATTATGATAGTAGGTATTTTGCTGAGTTTTTAGACAGGATAAAATAAGATCCTACAAGGTAAAGCAAGGTAAGGAGAGAGGACAAAAATACCCTGATATTGTTATTTAAGTTGTGGGCAGAGAAAGGGAGGGAGGGGGGGGGGGGGGACGTGAGAGAGAACACAGACTGGAGAATAAAGGAAGTGGGAAGTGGAGATAAATGAGGTCAGATTGTAGAGTGAGAAAGAAAAGTGCGGCTGGGGAGGTGGGGGGGGGAGTACATGAGAGAAGCAAACAAAATCCTTCAAGCAGCTGCAACCCCAGCAAAAAAAAAAAAAAAAAAAACAACCTTCAAATGAATTACCATATGTGGCAAATTGCTGATGATTGAATAGGTAGGGCTTACAAACAAGCCAGCTGTTTTTAAGGGACTTCCAATCAGTTTCCCGCCTCCTCTCTGGTCTGGTTTAGGAAAGACTGAGACACATTCCCAGCCGCTGCTCGAGACTGACGTGAATATTTTTAAGGGTATTTAAATGATGTTAAAGTGGCTTAAAGTGAGAGCAGGTGAGAGGATCAGTTTCTTAGGGAAGTAGATTACTGCCACGCCATAAAAAGTTTCAGTATAAAGTTATATTTGATGTTTGATGAAGGAAGGAAGGAAGGACAGAAAGTAGGAAGGAAGGACAGAAGGAAGGAAGGAAGGAAGGAAGGACAGAAGGAAGGAAGGAAGGACGGACAGAAGGAAGGAAGGAAGGACGGACAGAAGGAAGGAAGGACAGAAGGAAGAACCGAAGGAAGGAAGGACAAAAGGACAAAAGGAAGGAAGGACAGATGGGAGTAAGGAAAGAAGGTAGGAAGGAAGGAACAAACGAACAAATGAAGAAAAGAAATAAGGAAGGAAGGAAGGAAGGAAGGACAGAAGGAAGGACAGAAGGACAGATGGAGGGAAGGAAGGAAGGAAGGAAGGAAGGAAGGAAGGAAGGAAGGAAGGAAGGAAGGAAGGAAGGAAGGAAGGAAGGACAGATAGAGGGAACATTTACCCTAACAACTGAAAACATTGGTTAGACAATTAGAAAAGTCATCTAATATAAGTTGCATCATGTTATAGCATGATAACTTATTATATTATACTGTAGGAAACGGTGTGTAAAGGACAGATAGGAACATGGCTCATTTACACGACTTTGATTAAGTTGTACTTCCTGCTCGGGTTGAGACTTTTCTCTGTTTCTGATTCTGCTGTTATTGAGCACAGTGGATGATATCATGATAAGTATGCTTACACTAAGAAGGATTTTTAAAAAGTATAGGCCTGTATACATACTTTCATCTATCTGTATAAAGAAGGATTCATGAAAAGCATTTAATAACACCTCCTATTTCTGCAGTAGTACCTAAAAATCTCTTAATGGAAAACAAAAAACTTCAAACGCTTACAAAGACGACAGAGATTACGTATATGGCTCAAAAGAAAAACTACAAGATTCAGTAGCTTGCCAAGAATTTCTAGGAGAAATATGGTTATGAGTTTATTTTGTGGTTTGACCTCCGAGAGAGAGAGAGAGAGAGAGAGAGAGAGAGAGAGAGAGAGAGAGAGAGAGAGAGAGAGAGAGAGAGAGAGAGAGAGAGAGAGATTACCTTCTTTATATTTTTAACATGCACTTCAACTTGCATCATACTCTTTTAAAGAGTTGATATCTTCAGATTCCCCCAACGAAGGCACATCATCAAACACCTGAATGACATCATCTCTGGTCATGTTGATGTGAGGATTGCTTGGAGCCTGAAATAACAAAAAAATTTAAAAAAATAAACATTTAAGTTCATGGGCTAAAAATTCTCCACTAAGCTAAATCTTGTTAAAGTGTCAGTGGCGGTGTTTGACCACTAGGTGGCTCATTACTGTTAAATAAACTCCTATCACGGATGTTGTTGACGTGATGTCTCAGGGACCGGTCTAATTAAACACTTCCTGTCATTACTGGGGGGTTTCCGGGGAAACAGCTGTGACTCCAGGAAGTCATTGGTCCCAGCAAACAAATAGCTCACAGTACATAAACTCCTATAAAACCACAACATTACACACCTTGCTTTGCTTTTCGGAGTGGATTAAACAAACTAGACAAAACAGTGAGGTCAGTGAGGTCTAGATGTGCTGCTAGACAAACGTTGTTATTTTTGGACAGAACCAAAGTAGCTGTTTCCAGTTTTTATGATAAGCTATGCGGCTGGTTATAGCTTCATATTTATAGTATTTATAATAAAATAGGCATGGGGGTGGTATCAACCTCAACATCTAACTCTTACAGTGAATGTAAATAAGCATATTACCCAATAAATGTTGATGTTTTCCTTTAAGTAGCGAGCACACAGAGCTGAGTGGCAGCTGGTGCTACAGTACGGGAGTCAGATGTTCAAACTTATTGATGTACAGAAAATACAGTAGAGGGTGCAGACTTCTAAATATAAAGAAATGTATGCAGCACATTATGTGTGGACGGTAGACTCACTCTGTGTCTCAAATATCGTACTCCTGTATTTACACTTCTTAATATTTTGAAAGTTGAGTGTGGAACTATGGTACACATCTCGCCCTCAACGGTCGCCATCAATCATCTGGCAAACGTTACAGAACCCAAATTTAACAGATTGAAATATTCATTTGTCCCTACCTCCATTAAAATAATAAATAAGATTATGTAAACAGTGTGAGGTATGCATTATTGTCATGTTGATGCTCTGATTGTTGTAACCCCCTTACGGCGCTTTTCCACTACACAGTTCCAGCACGAAACGCCTCGACTCAGTTCTTTTTGCGTTTCCACTAGGGATAGTACCTGGTACCTGATACTTTTTTAGTATCTGCTCTGGTGAGGTTCCAAGCGAGCCGAGCCGATACTAAATGTGACGTCAACACACTGCCGGCCACTGATTGGTCAGAAGAGTTGTCGCTGGAAGAGTCATGAGCCGTCCCACACAAGAATCAAACCCGGCATTTTTAAATACCATCAACAGCGTTACAGTGATTCATTTCTCTTCTCTTTCTTTGTGTGAGACAGAAAGCTTCATACAGCAGCAAGTACACCATCGCCTCCATGTCCTCCTTTGTTTATGTGTTTTGTATAAAACGAAGTCACGGCAGTTTCGCGGAGCCGTGCTATGACGACCCCGCCCACGTTGAGTAGGTACTTTTTTGTAATGGAAAAGGTCTGTCCTGGAACCGTACCGAGGCGAGGCGAGTCAATATGTGTACTTATTATAATTATGTATTTATTGAAGCTATAGGTAGCATTGTATTATTTATTGTTGTGCAAATGTGCAGTTTTTTTTACTTTTATTTTTTCTCTTTAACTATGGCAGCAGCTTCTCTCAGCAATTGTGCGTTCAGATGGACTCAAAACGTTCAAAAAGTTGAGTGTGGAACTATGGTACACGTCTCGCCTTCAATGGTCGCCATCTTGGCCTCTTGGCAGAAGAGTAAGGGAAGGTAAGGTAACACTTTAATGTCCCTCGTAGGGCAATTTGGTTTTACAGCCAGTAGTGACTGAAAACACAAACAATGACATCACTAAAACAACATAAACGTACAGCATCCATCCCACAGAACACCCGACAACATTCAAGACAGAGCAACTTGACCTGGCAATCAGTGCACATTAAGAGCAGCTAAAGCACATGGAACAACGTTACATTACACAGGAGAACGTAATGATTGCAATTCATTATATTAAATGTGGATAAACAGTATTTTTAAGGTACAAAACTCAACAAAAATGTGTATCAGATGCATAAAAAATGGTTTTATGAAGTTGGAATATTTGCATTTTTGTATATTCAGGATCACATTGGGAAGAGTTATCAAATTGCTGGCTAAAATAAAAGTTTTTAAGGTGTGTTTTCTTCTCTTAAATGTAAAACTGGGTCATATTAGGCCATGAACAGTATGTAAGGGGTTAAAAACATGAACATAATCTGACAGCATGTGAATATCATCATGCATTCATAAGTTTGAGTAATATTTCAGTTTGTTTCCAGCATGTGGACACTTCAGAATGACTGGATAGATCAAACTAATGTTTCTTCAGTTTATGGGTCGGACACGCCAGGCCATCAGGCCACCAGCAGATGCCCTTTGGAATTTCTCCAAAAGGCCATAATTAAAACCTCATTATCCCTTTTCTCCTCGGCCCATCCACCCATTTTGGGTTTAGGTCCTCAATCAAGAAAGCTATTGTTCTGTTTCCACCTGACGGCTTGAGATAGTGCACTGGAGGGAAACCAACTTGAGACACTTAAAGCACTCGCTAATAGAGACGTTGAGGGAGTTTTCTCTATTGTTGCCGGCTTGTCGGATTAAATGAAGCTCAACGATTAGGACTTGTGCATATTGCTCTGTAATTGTGGCGTGTATTGTTAAAGCTATAATTGCCCAATCAAAATCAGCTGCCATATGATTTCAAAGATGAATAACCAACCCAAACATGGGAGGCTGTCTGTGTGGCAGAAAGGGAGTCAGTCGGTATAGTGGAGTTAGTATTAGTTTGTTTTAAAACTGTCTTTTTTTTTGGTCTTGATTTGAGAAGCTAATGAGTCTACAGTTAGCTATCGGGCAGGTGAATATGCTCCTTGTCCTCCTGATTTATAGCAGAGAGTGTATCCATTATCCATTCACAAAGAGGGGAAGGAGAGGAGAAAAGCTATCCAGTCATTCAGGATTTGCTGGCACCAAACCGTAAAAACATTCCCAGATAGTCGGTTGGTTCGGCCTCTCGGTGCTGACGAGTGAATTCCTCTTTAAAAGGTTTTGATTGACATCTCATATAATTCTATCCACAACCCAATTAAAATACCATGTATGTTTTCGCTGAGTGTACGGTATAGAAAATGGGGTGAAAGGCAGGATGAAATGAAGGAGAAACGTGTCATCAGAGGCTCTTTTAGACTTATGAAAAAAAAAAAAAAAAAAAACGCTTCAGAGGAGCAAAGATAGTCTCTTCCAACTGTCAAATAACGGAGAAATCAACCTGCTTTGTAGTGCGAAACGGTGGCAAATGATGCCTTATCCAAGCTTTCTTCCAAGTGTCAAACATTTTTCAAAGTTTCCCCCCCCCCCTCTCTCTCTCTCTCTCTCTCTGTCTCTCTGTCTTGCCTCAGATCTGAACAGCCTGCTTCACATTAAAGCAGAAGGTAAGAGGACATAATTTCATGTTCGGTGTGTAGACATACTGGACTTTAACATGAGAGCGGGTGGGGAGGGTGGGACCCAATGTTTTCCAGGAAAACTTCCAGCTGTACAGTAAGGTTGAATGGGAGGTGTGTGGTTTTTAAAAAATCCTGGCACAGATCTGTCTCCAAATCCCAGCTGAAGGTAATTGTGTAATTGAACATGATAAATGTCTTAAGATTTATGCTGGTGGATGTGTGTGTGTGTCGTTGGGCATGTGTGTGTGTTTGTGTATCCCGGTGTGTAAGTGCAGTGTTTATTCTAACCAGGATTATAAAACCACCAGAGGAATTTTACTTTCCTACTTTTTTTTTTTTTCTTATGTGGTGTCACAACATACAGCTACCTAACTTGTTTCCTGCAAAAAAAACAAAAAAAAACGACTCTTGGCAAACATGAAGCAATGCCTGTTTTTAACATTAGCTTTTTGCTGGTTGACTGATTGGCTGATTTGTTCCACAGTGTGATGTCTTGTCAGTCAGATGCCTTTCTTTTTTTTAAAGTTGTGCTTTTAAAGGCTTGCCTGGTACAACAAGTATTCCTCTGTTGTATTTGCTCCATCAGACTTGGCAATAGATGTTATGAAAGAAGGAGGGAGGAAATCAAATGTTTTCTTGATTGCTTTTTTGTTGTTGTTATTTGTAGTTATATAAAAATCTATCTGAACTAGATGTGACAACAACTTATCTTCTCAAGTGTTTATGGCTTGGTTTACAAACTTTAGTATTTCCATTAAATTGTGCCACATATTTTAAGCACAGTTTCTAGACTTTTGACTCAATAAAATGTGAATCTGTGGTGTTTTTCTTCTTCCTTTATGAACCTTTTAGAGTAAAAGTCTACCATCATACTAGCAGCTCTGTGAGACTGTGAGGTTGTTATTAGTTTGACAGGTATTTCATCAGAAACCAAAGTACTGGACATATTAAAATGTATCCTGATGTCAGCACTGATGAAAAGAAAGATCACTGAAGTTATTACAATCCATCCAGAGGGGAGCATGTCTGTACCAAATGTGGTGCAAATGAATACCTTAGTCATTTGACATTTGAGCCTGAAACAAGTTAGATAAGTTAGCAGCATTTGTAGTTATACCATAAAATATCAGCACTAGATGTCACAACAACTAGTGTCTATAGCTTGGTTTACAAATGACTAATTGTAGTATTAAATTGTGCCAAGTTTTGATCAAATGTTTACTGTCATACTAGCAGCTCTGTGAGGCTTTGAGCAAAATGCTAACATTAGCATGCCAAAATGTTCACAATGACAATGCTGATATTTAGCAGGTATGTTTACAACATTGGTTTAGGTTGAGACAAAAAGTGCAGGTGAGGCTGATAGTAATGCTATTTTTTTAGAAATCAAAGTGCAATGTCAGCACTGACAAAAGAAAGGAGAGATCCATCTAAAGGGGAGCAGGTCTGTATCAAATGTGGTGCAAATGAATACCTTAGTCATTAAGACATTTGAACCTGAAACAAGTTAAATAATTTAGATATTGTATGTCATATGTGGATCGTGTGTGTAGATTGTGTTTCATAGATAATCTGGCAACAAAAAATATGTGATAAAACCCAGGCTGGGAGTTCTGGTCCTCTGAAATGAGGCTAACGCGGAAGTAACTTAAAACTGCATTCTATCAAAAGGCCACCAGGGGGCGACCGTTTTGGAGTCAAAAGGACTTCCGTCTCTATACAAGTCAATGGAGAATTCACCAACTTCTCACTTGATTTCTAACCTCAGTAAACGTTTTCAAAATGTGTTTATGGTCTCAATCGCTAGTTTAAAGCCTTCTTCAATGCAGTATGATGTTCATTTGGGACATTTTGGCCTCCCTGATTTTATATGTGACGATAAAGCAGGGTATGCATTAGGGCGTGGCTACGTCGTGACAAGTTGATTGGTTCACAGGTTCAGGAAGGCGCCTCATGCCCCTCCTGATGCCCATATAAGTAGAATCTGTGTTTTTATTTTTCCCAGCATGCACCTGAAATTTTCAAGATGGCGCTGCTCAGATCCGAAACTTTTCGCTTTCAAGCAGCAGTCCACAAACCAATGGGTGACGTCACGGATGTTACGTCCATTTCTTATATACAGTCTATGGAGAAACCTGGAAAAACAGTGTTGGCAGGTTTGGTACCTTAATACAGTACCTGGTACCTTCACAGCCCAAAGTGGCAGCATTTCATCCTGTTTTTAGCCGCCTCGCCTTATTAATGAAATACTGTGTGAGGTCTCATTTTAACACCTACTAATAAAGATCAAACTCACCTATTTGTTTGTGAAGTTAAGACTGAAATGTTCTTAATTACACTGCAATAACTACAGTAACTTCCCATGCAGTTTATTTCAGCCAATATTCATAATTTACTGTAACAATCACACTGTATATTTCCTTCTCACAGAAATACAGTCATCATATCCACAGAGACAAGACACCTGAAATCAATACAATGCAAAACCAGTCATGAACCGCAGTGGTGAAACTCAATGAAATTGATTGTAAATATAAATGATGAAGTGAGAAGTAAGCTACTGTGTCAGTAGGCGCCATGACAACCGCCTAGTGCATGGATGTATGGAGTTATTGAATGTGAGTGACAGCCAGACAAACAGTGCTCTACTTCTTATAGTCTCTATTAGTCTGAGGCACCGACTGAACACACTCTACTTAATTACCTGGCAACAAAATTCAAAGAGCGACTTCTCTCCTGTCTCACACACACACACAAATATTCCTGTTGTCACATTACAACTACACACACACCTGCATGATGAAATATATATGTCAGTTCTAATGCATAGATCTGTACACAAAGACTGCTTTCAGTGAGCTCGAAATGTGACTTCAATTGATCCTGACACTTACAAAATACAAGATCAACGCCTAAGTGCAGAAAACCAAAGAGAAGAGACAGCTTAAAGAGAACATAACATGCAAGTTTTCATGTTTATATTTATATTTTGGAGCTTGACTGGAATATCTTTGCATGATTTACAGTTCAAAAACAACCCCTAACTTATTTATCTTATACCGGCTCGTTATGCAGCTGCTCAGTTCAGCCTCTGTTTGAAACAGGTTGTGTTAGCGCCTGTCTCTTTAAGCCCCCCCCCCCCCCTCCAAAGGAACCCACTCTATTGATTGGTCAGCTCATGGAATCAACTTCTCAAATACATCGGTACATGTTTGAGCCTGAATCAGATCCAAAATAAGTGAACGGACAATGGAAACAGCCCATGAACCTTAGCAACAGAAGCTACAGAGCAAAAATGGTCATTAGAGGGATAGAGGTAATTTCTACATGTGCTCACCTCAGGTTTAGGAACTTTGACCATGTTTAACATAGACATCAAACATTATAACAACATATAAATGACATAAAATCACTAAAAGCATGATGTCCCCTGTAACAAAAAGCATACATTCAAAGCTAAAAAAGGGCCACTGCAGTGATTTAGCATGTAGCTCTGGCTCTCTGGACTGACTGTAGACCAATCATCACCAATGCAGAGCTGCAAATGAGCTGTAGTTGTCTTTACCTAACAGCCAATCACTTTAACCCTCTTGTTTGTCTAGGAAACTCTGTTAAGTTTAGTTTGACTTCATTTTCTTTACTTTCATTTTATAAAATCTTGTGTACATACAGTACTGGTTAAACGTTTGGACACACTTTCTCATTCAAGTGAATGTGAGGTTGTGTCTTTATGTGACCCGTATGCTTTGGCCATGTTTAACATAGACATCCAATATTATAACACTATATAAATGACAGAAAATGACTATAAGCATGATGTCCCCTTTAACAAACAGCTTAAATTAAAAGCTTAAAGGGGGACTGCAGTAATTTAGCATGTGTCCGTGGCTCTCTGGTCTGACTGTATTCAGTGAGTTGAACATCCACAGAGAGACAGAGGCAGAGACATGAATGAGCTGTGGATGTGAAGTTCGGACACACTTTCTCATTCAAGTGAATGGGGGGATGTGCATGTATGTGGCCGGTATTGTATATGTGCACTTACATTATCAAATCACTGATATGCAAAGTGACATGTGATGTCATCTAGCGAAACCTGGCGACTTTTCAGGCAGGCTTTTAAATTTATTAGCACCGAAAATAGTCGACAACACTTTCCTAGAGCCGCAGAAGATGTTATACAACAGCTGTCACAGGCTGAGTCGTACACCTCCTCGTGAGTAAATTGACTCTGGCATGTAAAATCACTGGAGTGCTCCTTTTAAGAAGCGATTGTTTGCAGTAGCGCTGGCATCTCAATGTAATTGCAGGTTAGGGAAACATCATAGTCCGTGATCCCATGTATACATTTATCACGCTGTAAAACACGTCTTACCCTCGCTGGTTCATTCTAATGAGAGTCCACCTTTAAGACACAGAGTAATTAGAGAATTATAAAAGGCCGAGGTGACAGTGACCTCATTATGGTGAGGAAGATCAAACTAATGACCCATGACTGATGAAGGTTTCCATGTCTGCCCGCGAAGGGATTCAGGGCTGTCTCAGGGTCTGAAGACCCAGACAGAGAAATAAAGGCGGAGAAGGAGAAATCGCCACAGCCAGACGCCCACAGATGACATTATCCATGCTTTATAAATAAATACTACCCATTTAAGGTTTTAGGATGATACAGACCTGTCACATCCCGTGAGCAGCATATCAGCACAGATGCATTATTCCTGTCTGCACTTTGCCTGTTTTATATGCATTTGAAAAATATATTTAAAAGCAGAAAATTAAACCTGAAAATAGCTGAAATACATAATTTTATGATAAGGTATGAAATTCATATGGTATTCATGACACTTTTCACATTGGCAGAAACCTCTACTTTTACCAGCTGTTTCCCCATGTCTCCAGTCTAGTCTATGCTAAGCTAAGCTAACTAGATACTTTCTGCATGCCTGTACGTAAAGGTCCAGTATGTAGAATTTATTGGCATCTAGCAGACTGGGCAGAAGTGGAATATAATATACATGCATATGTTTTAATTAGTGTATAGTCACATAGAAATAATAAACTATGAGTTTTTGTTTCTTTAAAATGAGCCCTTTATATTTAGATAGTGGGTCATTTTCCACTGAGCCTGCCATGTTGCACAGCCATGTTTCTACAGTAGCGAAGAATGGTCACACCAAACTGGCTCTAGAGAGTTTTTGGGGGGTTTTTTTTGGTAGTTTTTGCAGGTTCAGTAACCACCATAGATTCCTCCTACATGCTTGAAAGCAGAGGGTAATGAGAAGTGTGTTCATTTTTCTGCAATCCTGCAACCTCACTGCTAGATGCCACTAAATCCTGCACACTGGCCCTTTAGCACAGAGACATACAATTGAAATCAATCACCTCATCTCACTTTGGCAATGAAGCTATTATTCCCAAGGGAGAAAAAGTTGTTGCACAAACCATAGCGACATGCACTGCTTTTGGTTTTCTACCAGAAATACATTTAGGTCACAGAGGTAACCATCAGTGTCTTTAAAAAAAGATAATTTACTGGCACATGTTACAAGTTGCATTGCTTCTTATGAATCAAAACAACGATGGTAGCCTGGATAGGGAAACAGAGCAACTTTAGAAATGTGTTAAAAATCTTTTTTTTCTATGTATATATAATTCAGCAGATGGGGTATTTTGTTCATCCAGATGGACATTCTGAAAATACATTTGAAACAGCAGAAAGTGTTTTCAGACATCACCAGTTAATTATCTTTTTTTGGAGAAACAGATCGGTATCAGCGAAACTAAAGCAGATCAAATGCAGATCCTTTCATTACTGTACTCTGCAGTTACCATTCATTCTGAGTAATGTGATGTCAGGCCTAAATTAAACTTGTCTGTTGTTGGTTTGTGTGTCTGGACTCAGCCAAAGATCTTTTATGTATGAGGAACATTCACTCGAGTGTATTTTTTTATGTCTGATAACTTCAACAGAGTAACACAGGGGTCGCTTTCTCTAGTTAAACTTTCATCTTAATCATATCAATTAGTTGTTTGATTTAATAGTTTTTAAACAGGGTGTTTCAAATATGCTCCAAAGTATGAAAGCTACTCCTGTCAAGTACCAGATACAGATTAAATCAACATTATATAGTACTGGTCAAACATTTGGACACACCTTTGGTTATATGTTCTGCTGCTATGTAATTTTAACTATTATCAGACTATCGCTATAATATAGGTAGGCAAGTCAAATTTACAGGACATGCATTGGGCACAGGGCCAAAAAACCTTAATCAAGAAATCTCTAAGTAAACATGGCTACTGGCAATGCTGACGATGTCAAACATCATCGTGGGGGACAAACTGTGCATTTGGGGGAATGATTAAAGAAAAGAGAAAATAGCTGTAAAGCGAAGCAAAAAAGGGGGCACAGGAAGAGTGAACCGAAGGAAGGGGGTATCAGTAAAAGGTAAGGAAATTAAAGGAGAAACTTTCCAGCAGTCTGCAAAACACAAATGTCGAGGTACAAAGCACGCAGAAACAACACACCTCATCACATTAACAGGCAGAGAGAGCGAAAATGAGATGGAGAAGGAAAAGGTTCCAGGTGGGAAATATTCCACAACATAGGATTCAGAGCACAAAGACTCAGTCGTGCTGAAAACAGAGATGGAGAACAGGCAATCTGTCAAAGTAAGCAAAAGAGTGGAGGGCCTTCAATCCGAACGAGAAAAATGAAACTAAAGAAACCTGAGAAACACAGTCTTAAGTACGAGTGATTTCTGGGACTCCAGAGATGATTATGTGAAACACACGCACACCCAGAGTCCGGGTGCCAAAAACAGCAGACTGGATTGGAAAAGTATTGAAAGCAAAGTGTTTCTGCACTTACTCTTAATAAGGCAATATCCACTTCTCTAAAGTATGGCTGCTAGATCAAGAGAAAACAAGAACAGGAATGGTACTGCAAATGTAGATGCTTGTGGTTTTGGTCATGTGTGCGCATGAACTTATTTTGATTGTTTTGTGTTTTCTTTTTGATGACTGTGGAATTTTTGCAATGTATTCCTTACAAATATGATAGCATTCAACATTTAATTAATCTGTCAAGTGGGAATAAAGGGGGGCCTTTGAAAAATCGGCACCAATCATGAAACTGATGTTTAAGAACAAAGGGGTTTGTTTCCTTGTTGAAGGGTTTTGATCAACTGATTTATAAAGTTAGATTGAATTGGAGTATAAGAATTAAGTTTCCTAGCATAGTTGTAACAAATGTGGATGCCATTTAGGTTTTGCCTATTGAACTCAATGTACTGCCAATCTCATTGACAGATCTATGCTAACTGGTTGAGGATTCATTATGCAATAATGTAAATAGCCAAACCTAATTATACAAAACAACAAACACTGCTTTCAAAGCCGAACATGAGAATATCTAGTAATATAAAACGTATGCAGGGAACGCTGTGTGCACGAATCACAGTGTAATGGACAGAATTGCTTTAATATCTTCAACTAAAATGTCACTTTGATCAAACATGTTGAAGGAAACAAGCTGTAGACGTACTGACGCGCAGCCGAGACGCGAGCGTACGCACAATCTCACACACACACACACACACACACACACACACACATACACGAGTGAAACCACAGTCTAAAGTGTAACCCGCTCAGCCGTAACTTAAAGTGACGGTGGTGAGGTGAGTTATGACTTTAAATCTTGGTCCTGTGGCAAAGACAGTGTTTGCAGACCAAAGTGTGATGATGGCTGTCTGGCCCACATGAATAAAAACTACCAAAGTGGTGCTTCTGGTGCGCTGTAAGATGTATACGGCGCTATTATACTTCAGTATGATCGACGAGCCCTTTCGGAGATAGAATCGTCAGCCAGTTTGAACTTTAAGCCAACTTTCGACACTGTGAACGACCCACTCTTCTGGGTCTTTTTACTTTTTACAGAACAACAACAAACTTCCTCTGCTCATCATTCTGCTTGCTAATGTTCAGTCCCTGGACAACAAGCTGGACGAGCTGCGTGCAAAGCTTGAACACTAACAGGACATTAGGAGCTGCTGTGTTCTGGCGTTCACTGAGTCTTGGCTGGAGCCCAGTATGCCCAACCGTGCCGTCACTCCAGAGGTTTTCTGCATCTACCAGCAAGACCGAACAAAGGACTCAAGGCAAATCAAGAGGGGCGTGTGTGTGTGCTTTATGGTTAACTCTTCATGAGCCATGGATTGTCTGTTTTAAACATGCACTGCTCCCCAATTCTGGAGCCACTAACCATCAGTTATACCTTTCAGCGAGTTCTGCTCAGTCCTCCTCGCAGCTGTTTACAACTCCTCATATGCTGATGAATCTTCAGCCCTGGACAAACTGCAAAGAATTGTAAATGGACTGAAGAACTCACACTAGGAGACTGTATTTATTGTTTTAGGAGACTTTAACAGAGCCAACATGAAAAAGGTTCTCCCAAAACACTATCGATATATCACTTTTTTCCACCAAGAGAGAGCAGACCATGGATCACTGCTACACTCCATTCAGACACAGCTATAAACCCCTCCCTTGCTTTGCTTTTGGAGAGGCAGACCACTGCTAAATCCTACTGTTGCCTGCATTTAGACAGAAACTGAAAAAGGAAAAAAAAAGGTCATTTACAAATAGAACAAAGAGGCTGAGGGGGTCTGACAGGACTGCTTGAGGACTACTGACAGATGTTTGAGGATGCAGTTGATGGCATGCACATCAATAATTACACAGACTCTGTCATAGACTATATAACTACAGAAGCAGCCACTCAGGATTTCTGCCCCCAGCCGGCTGCCAGCAGGATATAAGCACAGATCTGTGGGGGGGCCTGTCATGGACCATTCAGCAATTTTTAGGCAGCTCCATCTGTAAGTGCATCAATTATGTTTTTCTAAAATCCCAGACTGGGCTCTCAGAGCATGCACTGATCAACTGGCAGAGGTGTTCACCAACATTTTTAACCTTTATTTGAGTCAGTTCGTAGTCCCCACCCCCTTTAACACATCCACAATTGTTCCTGTACCCAAGAAACCAGTTGTCTCATGTTTAAATGACTACTGCCCTGTTACAGTCATCATGAAATGCTTCAAGTGACTAGTCAAAACCCACATCTGCTCCTCCATGGTTGTGCATACAAACCAAACAGGGCCACTGATGATGCCATCGACTTGGAGACACACAATGCACTTACCCAGCAGGAAAAAGGGAATTTATATGTGAGAATGTTCTTCATTGATTAAAGCTTGGCATTCATCACCTTAAAAACTCATCTCTGAGCTTGTTGATCTTGGATTGGAAACCTCCATCTGCAGCTGAATATTCAACTTCCTGATGGGCAGGCTCCATGTGGTGAAAATGAGTAGCCATGTCTCCTCTTCACTGATCCTCAACGAGGTTATACCAATCATCATTAAGTTTGCTGATGACATCCTGGACCTCATCATGGACAGTGATGAGATGGCCTACAGAGAGGAAGTGAAGATACTAATCAACCAGTGCTTTCTTAACATCAGTTCAACCAAAGAGATGATCTTTGGACTACAGGAGCTGCTGAGGTTGAAAGGGTCAGCGGGTTCAAGTGCGTCAGTGTGCACATCACTGAGAACTTCCCCTGGTCATTAGACACAGACACTAGGGTCAAGACAGCTCAAGAGCGGCTCTGCTTTCTGAGGAGATTGAGGAGGTTTGGCAGCATCTTCACAAATTCAACAGATGCACCATCAAGAGCTTGCTGCAGGTACTGCTCTGTTCCACAGTCATTACAAGAGCAGAACTGCATGTACCACCAGGCTTAAAGGACACTTTTTACCACCAGGCCATCAGCCTTCTCAACTCGTATATCTAAATATTCCACATTGCATATTTGCTTACTAGCTTGTCTGCACTTACTGCACAGTTTACTGCACTGCTTACATAAAAATGCACTATCAACAATGACTGCTGCTATTGATCCAGGACTGCTACGTACCCAAATGTTCAGTACTGTTGTATACACTTGTCACTTTTTATTTTTATACATAAATGCCATACTTTTACTGCTGAGCGGACCTGTTTTCTTATCCAACACATTTCAAAGTGTAGTGTTGACCTTGTGTTAACGTACATTATGACTGTACTGGAAAGAACAGGCTTTATATCGTAGGAGTTTAATTAGCTGGTTGCATTGTTTTTAAGATTGACCAAAATTGTAGCCTGAAAAGCTTAACGCCACCACTGCCACACATAAAGCTCTTTCTTATGTTTTTATTCTCCAAATATATCTTTTCTTCCAGCATTTACCCTTCCATCCACACCTCCTCTCTCCCACCAGCCTTCATTTTGATGAGATTTAAGTGGGTTGAGGGCTTACCTGTTGATTGTGATATTTCTGACACGTTGTGGGTAGAATCATTATCCTCACTGGCAATTTCTTTCCTTTTCTCCCTTGTTGTCTTATTCTCTGGCTTTTACTTTTTCTTACTTTCTCGTAGTACAATAATAGTGGTTAAACAAAACAAAAAAAAGAACACAACTGTTGTAATGAGAAAAGTGAGAATGACACAGAGCCTCATCAAAAATAAATGACAAATATAACCAGCATTTGTTCTACAACAGTAAACACAATTATGCCATCAGAATATTGTATTTATCTGCATCCTTGTTGGAATGGAAGAGGGGAAAAGGTCAAAGCAATTTTTAGAGAGGATAGGGCTCAGCTTTGTTTGTATTAGAAGAAGATGGGTTGCAGTTTAACACCGAATATACAGCTAGTTAATTATAAATGAAATAAAACACAAAAGTTTAACCCTTTAAGGGAGGGAGGAAGGAAGGAAGGAAGGAAGGGAGGGAGGAAGAAGGAAGGAAAGGAGGGAGGAACTAAGGAAGGGAGGAAGAAGGCAGGAAAGGTGGGATGGAAGGAAGGGAGGGAGGAAGAAGGAAGGAAAGGAGGGAAGAAGGGAGGGAGGAAGAAGGAAGGAAAGGAGGGAGGGAGGAAGGAAAGAAGGAAGGAAAGGAAAGAAATAATAGATGAAGGAAAGGAAGGAAGGAAGGAAGGATGGAGGAAAGAAGGAATGAGGTAGGGAGGAAAGAAGGAAGGGAGGAAGGAGAGGAAGGAAGGAAGGAGGGAGGGAGGAAAGAAGGAAGGATGAAAAGGGGATGGAGGAAGGAAAGGACCAAAGAGAGAAGGAGGGATGGAGGAAGGAAAGAAGGAAGGAAGGAAGGAAGGGAAGGAAAGAAGGATGGAGGAAGGAAGGGAAGGAAAGAAGGATGGAGGAAGGAAGGATGAAAGGGGGATGGAGGAAGGAAAAAAGGAAGGAAGGGAGGAAAGAAGGAACAGTCAAAACAGACGGGGTGAATTTGACCCGGGATGACGACACGAAGGTTGATCTTATAAAGGAGTGCAAGTCTTCGTGTAACTGACATATTTAGCAGCTCAAGGTCTCCCTCCACTCAAACATCGCATTTGCTTATTGTTAGTTCACTCGGATATTTAAGCTTCACTCTGTAGAATAATATATATATGCAGAGTTTGACACTAGAAGGCTGTTTTCACCCTTCACATTCAGAAGGAAGGTTTCTCTACGCTTTAAATTTAAATTGAAGCCGTGTACATGTACAAACATTATTTGTCAAAGGAAACAGGATATCATAACAGATTTGGAGCCAATTGTGGTCCAGCATGCAACTTACACAAGTGTGATGTGGAAACTGGAAGCCCTCGATGCACGTGCACTGAATATGGATCTACAGTGAAACAGGAGACATCTTGTATCCAGCAGTTGAATTTCTGAAACGAACATTTTTTGCACATTCATAAATTATTGATTTTTGAATGAGAGAGAAGAAGTATATGTAATTTTAATATTTTCTAAAAAGGTAATTGAGCTTTTTGGCAGGAAGACCTTATAGAAATATTTAATTTTTCCTCACGTTTGAGCAGTTTTTATTTTAAGTAAAAAAAAGTGGCATCCCTCATGTGTGATTGTCTGAATGCTGGTAACATGCACATATTTCAACATGTAGATTGCTTCTCAGCAGTGTACATGTGACTACAGCTGCCAGTGTGCATGTTCTGTGTGTCAGCTCCGTCTATAATCAAATATGCATTAAAAATCGTCTTCCTCCAGCCCCAACTGATACTCGCAGCCTGTGATCTTTACACACTTGCAGTGGGATTTGAATGTGAGAAAGCTTTGAACTCGACTGAACTCTGTGTCAGACTCAAAAATAGTGGGAGGTAAAACCTCAACAGATGTTGACAGAGAGAGTTATTATTGATGAACGGGGAGTTCAGTAAAAGCGAGCTGTCATCTAAAAGAGAATGATAATGAAGAATAAAAATGAGTAAACTTGAGTGTGTGATCGAGCGTTTAAGAGGTTAAGAATGTATGATGGTCCCCAGTAGACTGATGAAGAGACAAGAGATAAAGTATAATCAAAGAGATATTGCTCTTACTGGCTAATCACCCTCAGTAAGTCCCAGGGCAACATAAATTATTGAATGTGGAGGGGAGTCTATATGGTGTGGGAACATAGACTGTTTATAAAATGGACGTAACATCCGTGACGTCACCCATTGTTTTGTGGACTGCTGCTTGGAAGCGAATAGTTTCGGATCTGGGCAGCGCCATCTAGAAAATTTCCGGTGCATGCTGGGAAAAATAAAAACACGGATTCTACTTATATGGGCATCAGGAGGAGCAAGAGGCGCCCTCCTGAACCTGTGAACCAATCAACCTGTCAATCACGACGTAGCCACGCCCTAATGCATACCCTGCTTTATCGTCACATATAAAATCAGGGAGGCAAAAATGTCCCAAATGAACATCATACTGCATTGAAGAAGGCTTTAAACTAGCGATTGAGACCATAAACACATTTTGAAAACGTTTACTGAGGTTAGAAATCAAGTGAGAAGTTGGTGAATTCTTCATTGACTTGTATAGAGACGGAAGTCCTTTTGACACCAAAACGGTCGCCCCCTGGTGGCCTTTTGATAGAATGCAGTTTTAAGTTACTTCCACGTTGGCATCATTTCAGAGGACCAGAACTCCCCGCCTGTGTGGGAAGCAGGATGAACTTAAGGGATGGCACTGAGACAAGACTGAATTAACATGACACACCAGAGTATAACCGCAGCTGGATGGAGTGACATTAGTGGATGTGGCCCAATTGCATGACTACTAAAGAATAAAATCACAAGCTCTATCATCATATTCATTATTTCTTTGCAGTGGGAACCGAGAGAATTGTCTTCACCAGTAATGGCAAAGGCAGTTACAGATGTAGGAATGGGAACAGCTGGACGCCCAATTTGCTGCCAAATACACAGGGTGCGATTTTTATTAAACAGTTAATGAGTAAACCATTCAGAACAACTAAAGGCCTGTTTTTGTAAAGTGTGATATTTTACTTTAAATTTGTGTGCTGCATTTATGATTTACTGTGGGAATGATTTGAATGTAACCATCTCATCTAATGAGTCGTGTAACTTATGAAGCCAAACCGAATCCAACTCTAGGTGTATAATTTTGTTATTTCAGAGGCCAGATGTAGAAACAATGCATATGCACAAAAAACCATTTGGTCCATGGGCTCAGGCCAAAACTGTCACTAACTGGCAAATTATAGTTTGGTATTTTGAAAAAGTCTCTGTCTCTTGATATTATTGCAGCATGTTAACGTTTCCCAAGTGGCAGCTTAGTCACAGTTATCAGTCGCCAATGGCAACAACCATACTTGTCAATCTTGTTATTTGAACACTGAACAGTATTTGATCATATGTAGGGGGGAAAAAAAGAAGAATTTTATCATTTTCATTTTCAATACTAATGATCATCACCAAACATCATACTAGTATCTGTTCTTAAGTATTCTGTTTCTTCTGTCATCATGGTCAATCAATTTCATGACAACTTCTCCATCCCTCGCCTCCTCCCTCTGATTGCTTCAGGTTTATAGCTTGCATATTTGTGTGCACAGTAGTGTGTTGGGAAGGCAGGAGCAGTCTAGAAATGTGCACCTCCATGCACACTTGCAGGTCATAAGTCCCAGGACAGCCATGCAATCTCCAGCCTAACATCAGCACACCTGTGACAGTAAGTAGAAGATATTCCTCATCCATGTCAGTGAGGAACCCAAATTACCTATACATATTTATACTATTTTATTAATATAGCAAGAAGGTGAACATGCATTTATTGTATTTATCATAAGCATACCTTTGAGATCAGCTGTCCATCGATGTCCTTTTGGCTCTTGGTATGTCTTGGCAGCGCCTCCAGACTGCAGCCTGGTAATTGGCATGCTGTAAATGTAGCTGTAAACAGTCCCTGCAAAGAGGAAAGCAGGCTGGATTCCACTTCACCCCCCTTTGGTGCAGAACAGCAGTTAACGCAAGATCATTGACATCACATATGCTACATGATGGTGTATATATCCTGCAGACACATGATTATATATTGCTGTATTATTCCTAACATACCAGGATGTTCTCAGGGATTTGAAGGAGTCTCCGAATGTCTTGTTTCCTTTGCTTGGTTTCCCTTATCCCACAGAAGCAGTAACACTATCATACCCTGTAAAGACATATACACCTGCAAGAGCATCACATACAGTAGTACATTCTGGCAGGCATTGTTTGCATTTAGGAGCATATGGGTATCCGCCTCCATATGGGAAGATTTTTAGCTCTTCATTTATTGCTCAGACAATAGCAATAGCAACAGGTTGCAAATAGCTGCTTGTCCTGAAGCATTATACCCAGTTCTCTGCAAGCTTCCACTCCTCCACAATGGATGTTATCAAGGCTGTTTTAATGTCTGTATTACTTAACAGCTTTCTCTACTGCACAACACTGTGTCCCAGGGCAATGTTCTTGCATTGAGTGCTACTTGCTGAACCATGACTGCATCTCTCAGCATTCTGCAAATGTTTTCTAGTATACATCAAAACACCATATCTATCAGCCTATTATTTTCTCCGTCATGCAACGCTAGATTCAGCACAGAACAAGCAATCTCTCCAAAAGCCTCGCCATCACTCCTCAGTTTTCTGAACAAGGCTCACTCCAGGAGTGTTCTCCAACATCTTCAACTGTTGAAGCTGATTTTTCTAACTCTCTAGCGAGTTTTCAGCAATGAGCCATCTGATTTAAGAGTGCCCCAAGGCGATAAATCGAGTGGATGAAGCAGGATGTCTTTTATGTTAAGATCTCTACTTTGCAAAGCTATGATCACATGCAAAAAGAGATTAATAACTGCTTTCAGGATGTTTTGTGCTTTGTTTACTACATCACTGGTTAAGAGTGTGTCTTCATCCATGTATGGCTAATTGTGGAGTAATGCTCCTGTCTTCCACAGTGATTGAGATTCATATAACAGAACCATGCACAGGTTTAATAGATCTGAAATAAAGAATGTGTGATCCATATTTCAGGCTTTGTCATTAATCTACACAGTTTTTATGCATCTCTTCCATTCTCTTCCTATTGGGATTTGACCACATTGATTTGTGCCATCATGTAATGTCTTTTTAAACCAAATCACAACTAAATAATTGTACATTGACAATAGTTAATATTTGAATCCAGATGAAGTTAATGGAAATACTCATAGGCCGAGTTTGAGTGATGATTACTGTGTTACTGTTTGTAACACACTTTATCATAGTTGAGTTAGATTAGTTTAAATTAGAATTGAGTTTTTTTCATATGAACCAAAGATTTTACAGTCTAGGATGGACACACACACACACACACACACACACACACACACACACACACACACACACACACACACACACACACACACACACACACACTTCTTTTCCCTTCCAGTTTGAACACTAAACAAACATATTCTGGTGTGTTTTGATGGACCGCAATCTGTTGAGCTAAATAGAATAAACCATATAAACCAAAGATTTTACAGTCTAGGATGGACACACACACACACACACACACACACACACACACACACACATACACACACACACACCTCCACCACAACACCAAATACGCTCTAAACAAATCTCTAGTTTAATCCAGTGATCTAAACCAGCGATTCTCAACCTGTTTTTTTCCATTTGACTCCTTAAAGTGGATCAATTGAGCTAAACAGCTGAAGTTTCAAGACTATACTTGTTTCCCAAGAACTTTGTTTTTTTCTTCTACCTCCAATAATCACCACTTGAACCATGACAAGGGGTCCCCTCCCCCAGATTGGGAGTCACTCTTCTAAACCATATCTCATTTTAAAATCTGAATTGAAGTGACATTGAATGACATCGTAAGTATGATAAACTACGCAACTGTAAGTACGCTCAAAGTTTCCCCTTTTTGGCCAGTGATTTACCAGATACTCAGCGATATGTAAAGGGAATTTATGAAAGACATCTGGGGTTGTAAAAGTTGTATGTTTGGATTCATAAGTGGCTTAGATAATGGACTCTGCTTACATTTGTAGACTAGATTAAAACTGATTGCTCACGTTTCTGCCTCATAAACTCTTTTGTAAAGCCGTGTCTGGAGTGACTGTGTCCACATATCAGAGCAATGGAGTGTAAAATGTTGTCATAACAGCTACAGACATAGAAAAGAAATCATGAAAACATCGAGTTATGTTGTAAAACAAATATAACTTTCCTTCAGGAGTAATCCGCCACTTGGCAAACCGAAATGACTTGACAAATGATAACTCACCATTAACTACATATTTAGAGGATACTGTCATGAAGCAATGTGTCTTTTTAGCCAAACTAAACACTTGGAATACACTCGCATAGCAATTCACCAAATCAGGCATATGAAAATATGAGCATTAAAGTAAATGCATGTAATCTCAGTGGTGCCATGAACCTATGATGGAATGTAGTGGGATCCTTTCCTTATATCCTTTTGGCTTTCACTATCAATATTTTACATTACATGACAAGAGGTTGGCTGTTGTATCTCTGAGGGGTGGGGTGGAGGTGTAGAGGAGGGTGGTTACAATGACCCAAGGGATAAGAGGCAGTGATCTACACTCAATTCCAGGCAGATAATGATGTGTCGTGGGGGTATAATAAAGAAATATTGTGGTATTCGACAGAAAAACCTGGAGCTGAATTTTAAATTGCAGGGCAGCCAGAAGGTCATAACTGCCAGCTAGTTACTGGCCCAGATGCAGAGGGCTTGACTTGGGCCAGAGGGAGAGAGGATGTTTGAAGAAAAGAGAAAACAAAGTGATGACAAGGAATAAGTGATGCAGGTCACAAGGAAACATCCTGTATGAGGTGTTTTCCAGTTAAAATAAGACATAGAAACAACATGATAGAGCTCCAATGTTGAACCATGGCAAAGACCCACAGTGACTCATTAATTGTTGATAAAGCATTGCGCTGTTGAAATCTAGCTGGATCGTATTTTGGACAATGAACAAGAAAGTGAGTGCAAACTCCCCTCAATCCTCTTGAGCTTCCAACTAAAATCACATCCCGACCGCTATTATTTCACGTTTAAAAAGATTTGTTTTTGATTATGCAAAAAAAAAAAGACCTAGAGGATTTGGAATCAAGTCTCCATCTCAGTTAATTTGTTTTAATGCGTAAAACAAAACAGCAATTATCATTTAATAATGTAAATCCCTGATCCAGATTACTTCCAAATTCCTAAACAATTGTTCCATGGCCCAAGGCTTTTCAATGCACCCGATTTAATAAAGAATCCCTGCAAGTCTCCGAGATATCTTCAGACAGCTAATCCAGCTAATGAATAAAGCAGATGTAATAAATTACAGATACTGCGCTATATACATACGGTGTGTTATGAAAAGGAGACAGGGTTTTTAAAAAGGATGAACTTACTCCATCATCCTAGCTATCTTTCCCCCCATGTCTCTATCAGCTGTGTTTCAGCCACTATTGTTGGTCTTTTATCTCAAAGTTTTCAACAATGGTGGCATCGTGCCTCGGGTTTCACTTTTGTAACTACAATCCAAACTACTGCTGGTCATACATTTTTTATATCTTTTGCTTTTTTGAAAATACAGCTCCAAAAAAAAAAGGACTGTACAGCTGTATTTCACAAATATATATATTTTTATTTTCTGCAGCAGATAGAGACAGTGCCTGCGTCACTATTGTTATTATTCTTGCTCCTTGTCATACTTTGATTTTGGAGGATAATCATGCTGAAACTACAGTTCCCATAATGCTTTCAGGGGTCATAAACAGAAAGCATAGCATTACCATGGAAGTGGGCTACAAGTTGAGTCCTCTTTTTTTTATGTTTGGTTACAGTTTGACAGATTTGGCTCCATTAAAAGGAAGGACGGAAGGAAGGAAAGGAGTAAGGAGGGAGGGAGGGAGGAAAAGAGGTAGGAAGGAGAGAAGGAAGGAAGGAATGGAGTAAGGAGGGAGGGAGGAAGGAAGGAAGGAAAAGGAGTAAGGAGGGAGGATGGGAGGAAAAGAGGAAGGAAGGAGAGAAGGAAGGAAGGAACGGAGTAAGGAGGGAGGGAGGGAGGAAAAGAGAAAAGAAGGAGAGAAGGGACGAAGGAAAAAAGGAAGGAAAGGAGTAAGGAGGGAGGGAGGGAAAGAAGAAGGAAGTAAGGAGAGAAGGAAGGAAAGAAGTATCAAAGGAAGGAAAAAAGTATCGAAGGAAGGAAGGAGCAAAGAAATACGGAAGAAAGGGAAGAACGAAGGAAAAATTAAAGAAAGAGGGGTCAATTTGACCCGGGAGGACGACACGAGGGTTATTGCACATGAAACATACAGTAGTTATCTCCTTGATAAGTGCAAGTCATGCCGAATCCAAATAATGTGAACCATATCCGTGCTTTTACATTTTTGACTGAGTTGTGAACCAAAGAAGGAGTATTGACTCTCAAATCACAGATGAAAGGGCCTCTACTGCTATAAACTCCACTGCCTCAGTAAGTCAAAAGAATATTTATGTGTGGTCAGCCCAACTTGAAGATTTAATTTTAACTCTAGATAACCCTAGAAGGAAGAATGACTCGATCTCTTGGAAAAAAATAAAAAAGGCTGTGCAATGAACATTATACCTGCTGTGACCGGATCTATTAATAGTACGATAGAATGACTTTACATATAATTTACTTCCTGGATTTACTGTTCCATTACTCTTTAAAGACCTCTGGAGGATGCAGAATAAATCCCATTGCATCCCTCCCGCTGCTTGTTAGACGTGTCCCTGCAGTCGTCATTCATTCCACCCAGTTTTTCTGAGTGCTGACTCAGACGACTGAACAGCATCGATCATATGAAACTCAATGAGATGTAACTCGGTTTAAGATGGTTTTGTAATAGGGTTTCTGCCAAAGCATGATGACACACTGTATTTAGGTTGGCACCACATTAGCAAACCACCACATTAGCAAAACCGCCAAACCCCCTCCGCAGTATCCTTCAGATGAAGTTTACAGAAATAAAGGCTGATGGATAATGCAATAGTAATCCCTTTCAAATAACAGTCAGGCCTTATTTTATAATCAGTATGAGTGTGTAATACAATTTTTTTTAACATCTTAGCATCCCCAGCTACATGCCCAACGACTCCACTGTTTTACCCCTGCCAACGGATCCCTGCTGACTCCATTATTTCCCTACAACATTGTGTTTGATGCATAAGTTTGCTAGTCTGCCAGAGGGTTTGTTTTTTTTGATTGTGTTGGAAATAGCACCCGAGAACTCCCGCAATGAATGCATAAGTGTGATCACAAGGACTGCTGTTTGTTTTATAAAGACAGCACCCGTAATGACTTTGGTCATATCCTGACTTTGCACAATGGTTTTTTGACATATGTCTGGTCATATACCCCCCTGGATGAATAAGTAATGGTAAGAACATTGGTGATTTTTCTTAAATTGCATTGTTATATTTTATCTAGCTGCATCATTAACTCAACATTTTACTTAATAATACTTTGATTTATGATTAAATCCCTGCAGAACTAAAGAGCCAAACTACTGAAATTATGTAACTTGTTGACTTCTTTCTCTTATTTTCTTTCTGCTTGTTAATAGCAAGGAATATGGTTTTTTTTTTATCTTATGGGTACATATAATTATTGGTTATTGGAATATTTGTGGTAATGTGTGGCGGCTTTATTGAGTTTTCTCTCTCTTATTTTGGCTACATGTCTTTACAATTCCTTTATTTTCTTCTTTATTTATTTATTTTTAAATATCACCGTCATCTTTTTTACTCCTTTCATGCATTGTGTGGGTTTTTGTGTTTCTTATTATGTGTGCAAATAAGAGTAATAATAATAATGATGATGATGATGATAAGTACCAATAGTAACAATAACCTTAGCTCAGGTGTACAGCTCACTGCACAGCAAATATAAGAATGCTAACATGCTAAGCTAATATGGTAGCATTACACCTGTTTAACATCTTGTTAGCATTGTCATTGTTAGCATGTTAGCATCCTAATTTAGCTCAAAGCTACTAAATGCAGTTTGCTAACATGGCTGTAGACTCCTTGATTGTATTTAACTCATTTTTTTAGGATGACTAACAAGTTTACCATCACATCCTTTTCTAGTTTAAATGTCATCAACACTTGTACACTCTGATGAAGATTTGGGAATTTAAAGTTATGACTAACGAGGTCCAAGATTTGTAATGACCATTTCTCCACATATCCTATACAGACTGATGATTGCAGAGGGTTTTTGGAAGACACTCTTATTTTCTTTCTGTGCGTCATTTGCTTGATTACATCTTTACATTATTACTCATCTTTTCCCAAAAGAGTGTTTTAGAGTTTTTAATGCTGCAGCAATAATGTGAAACATGCATGAGGTAAGTTATTCATTACTGCTATTACTCTTTGGGTGCAGTCTGTTTTTTCTTTTTATAGGATGGATTTGTGATTGCCTTGTCTTAGCAAACTGTTGCTAAAATTGCTCCTAATTTGCAGTTGCTTCCTTTCTTGCTTTTTGTGATCTTAGCAAAACAGCACAGAAAGTCCTAGTTGGTAAACAAGGGGTGAGCAGTTTATTGAATCCGCATGAAGTAATTCCTGAGAACATTTGACATTTAAGAGACTCCCTAGCCTTTTGGGACCATCGGTGTATGAAGATGTCAAATGTACTCTTGGGATTCTGCTTTGCTGCATGTTAGTGCTGCTACAGTAAATGTGAGATAACATTAATGTGCCAATCTGATCCAGTCACTGACTTAGTATCGATGTCTCTCACATTACATTCTGGGCACATCTTCATAGTGTCGGCTCTTTGCTTCTCTAGTCACGACGGCTGCCTCCCGTTATTTTTATTTTGCTCAGTCTGCCTGCCTGTCCTTGTCTCCAGGCCCATGTATTCCTCTAGTAGCTTTCCAGACCTGCCATTCTCCATTATGTGCCCCTCGGATTTTCTCACCAATCCTTTTCACCTGACTTTCTACATCCACCTGCTCACCTGATCTCATTCCCAAGTCGTCACCAGCTGCCCACACACCTGTCTCTCATTATCCCATCAGTTCCACAGTATATTACCAGCTCACCAGCACTTTTTTCCCCCCTTTGCAAGATTGTAATGTTGTGCACTGAATCACCTCTGGCTGTTATCTGCTACCTGTGTTTTAACCTACCTGCTGGATTGATTTTGTAAGCCTATTTATTTGAGTGCTGTTAGTGAAGTCCCTTCTCATCTACCTGTTCTGCCTCAGTGTTTGCATTTGGATCTTTAACACCCGTGACTTCTCTGCTGCTGCTGTGTGCACGGCTGTAGTGATCGCCTCATTCACTCAGCACATTCACACAAGGTTTGTTTTTTCTTTATCAGCAAAACATTTCTGGTGGTTTAACACACACAATAAACACAGGAAATGCTTAATATCATTTAGTGGTTACAACAATGTATTCAGATGTAGTCTAATAATGATGCATTCACCTCCATAAATTATTAAATATTGTATAAGGGTCAGTAACAGGTAAGGGTTGGTAAGATGATACATTCAAAAACATCTTTAAAAATAGTTTTAAAAGCAGCATCAGGTGTATTAAAATGTACATTTAGTATTTTTGTTGGTTTTATATCATTTGAAATGACATTTGCACCATTTTTAACCATTTTAACCTGAAAATGTCAAATGGTGTAACCACAAAAGAATGATAAATATTACATATTTTATCACCTACAGTGTATTTAAGTGGACTTATACTAATAATGACTTCATTTAAAACATGTAAATGTTTCTTGATCTCCATGATTCCCCAGATGAAATTTAATATTTAGAACAATTGTATTCCATTACCTTTATTTATTATAAAAGTTATAATGTAAGATCATGCCAAACTAGTTGATATGGTGTTTTATTGACAATTTACTGTTTTTAAGCAAGTTGAATTATTTGGTACAAAGTTTTTATGGTTACACCACTTAGACATTTTTGCCATAATCCTCTAATATATTCTCTCACAATGGATTAAAAGCAGAAATTTGATGCTGGGTCTACAAAAAAAGGATGTGTGCAAGTTATTCATACGTTTATTTTCACATTTTAACCCCTTTAAATTTAAACTAAACCACATGGACACTAACAGAAAAATATCATTGACCCATTAGTATTAGATATGTGATTCTGTCCTCTGGCATTCCTTACTATTTTATCAAAGACTTTATTTCAGTAAAAGATGTCAGAGGGAGAGCAGAGTAGGTGGACCCAAATGCAAGAGACAGCAGGCAGGCAGAATAAAAAAAAAACAGAAGGATTTAACCGAAAATCAAAAGAAACTGTATCACAGGCACCAGCAGACAACTCACCAAAGACTGAACTTGCAAAACTGGACTTAAATACTATAACTGAACTAATGAGGAGATGAGGTGGAGGTGGGGAAACGGGCGGAGAAGCTCAGGTGAGGGGAGTGAGATGATGAAAACATGAGAGCAGACAGGGATCGGCTCGGGGAAACAAAGGGAGGACAAATATGGAAGGAGTGAAGGAACACAAGAGGGAAATACATAGCAAACAAAGAACCCAGAAGACACAATCATCGAAATAACTTAGACTGAGTAAGCTGTGTGAGTAGACTGTAATAAAAACAAAGATAGATTGACTAATAAAGGCAATTTTCCCAACTCAAATCAGCTCTCTCACACACACACACACACAGTTTCAACATAACCGGGAGGAAAAGAAATCTGAGGTCTCTGGTAGAATAAAGGAGAGAATAGCAACCAAGGGACACACAGAGCCACACTGTGACAGAAAAACTTAACAGGCTCAATAACCATAAAGACGAACTGGAATTAAACTGACACACAGAAAACCCCAAAAAAGAACAAAAAAAACACACAAAGAGTCCAAAAACCATGACTCCATGACAAAAAGGTAACAGTTGTATATTGCAAAACTACCAGAGTCTTGTTGTTAGCTGTGTTTTCATTCGCTCTACTGGGGATCTTTTAGAAATGATTTTATAATTGAAATAAACTCTTTAAACTTTACTGGCCCCTTCTTATGCCTCAGTTCAGACTCGATATGAAACAGGCCAGTTTAGCTCCCGCCTCCCGATAAGCTCACTCTGTGCTGATTGGACAGTTTCTGGAAGGCTAGGTTTTCACTACTTTTTCTCCTTATTTACTCAATTTCTAAATAATGTCGGAGCCCGAATCAGATCTAGAATATGTGTGGACAATGATAATTAACCTTCGTGTCGTCCTCCCGGGTCAAATTGACCCTGTCTGTTTTGACTGTTCCTTATTTCCTCCCTTCCTTCCTTCCGTCTGTCCTTCTTTCCTCCCTCCTATCTTTCTTTCTTTCCTCTCTCTTTCCTCCCTTCCTTCTGACCTTCATTCCTCCCTCTCTTCCTTCCTTCCTCCCTCCCTCCTTCTCTCTTTCTTTCCTCCCCCGTAGCTTCCTTCCTTCCTTCTTCCTTCCTCCTTCCTTCTTCCCCCCTTTCTGCCTTCCTTCCTCCCTCCTTTCCTTCCTTCTTCCTCCCTTCCTTCCTTCCTCCCTCTTCTTCCTTTCTTCCATCCTTCCTTCCTCCCTCCTTCCTTGACTCGAGGACAACAGGAGGGTTAAACGGACAGACTTTTGCATGTTGGGAAGGATCTTGAGCCATGTTTAACATCTGATATTACATCTGTTGTCTGATATGTGCCGATAATTTTATATAGGTCACATTTAATGTATATGTGATCCCTTTTCTTAATTCGAGGTTAATGTATAAGTACGTGTGGGTTTTTTTTGTTATATAGTCAGTTATTTATAATTATTAAGTGTAATTGACTGTTTCAGTGCAGTCATTTTATACAATACAGCTTATTTTCAAATGGTAAAATATTACGGCTAAATTACATATTTCTGTCATAAGTGTTTTTACGTGATCATTGAAAAAAAAAAAGTATGTTATATATAAAATGATTGGGTGAATCGGCTTGTTTTTTACTCCTTAACATCGACATCGGCCCCAAAAATCCAATACCGGTCGGGCCCTAATTACAAAAGCTTATAAATGACAGAAAATCACACAAAAAATGCTCAAGCTGTGTGCACTACATACAGTCTACTAAATTAATGATACACTGTAAATTGGACTTGTGCCTTTTTGTTATTTCAGCATATTATTTTATGTCAGTTTAACTAACGATTACTGAAGTTGTTTTCACTACTTTTTCTCCTTATTTACTATGTAAGACTGTACCGGTCCATGAAGCAAAGAAATGTCATCCTACAGAAGGAACTGGCAGCTTCCAAGAAGAAGGTGGAGCAGCTGGAACTTCAGATTTTGCTGACCAAATCCGGTAGGTGTTTATGCATATTTAGTTGTGTCATATTCAAAAAATGGTCTTGAATGCCATTGTAAGTTTTTAACTTGGTTATTTATGTCAATTGATGAAAGGGTGTGTCTATGAAAAGGCCACCAGGGGGCGACCGATTTGGTGTCAAAAGGACTTCCGTCTCTATACAAGTCAATGGAGAATTCACCAACTTCTCACTTGATTTCTAACCTCAGTAAACGTTTTCAAAATGTGTTTATGGTCTCAATCGCTAGTTTAAAGCCTTCTTCAATGTAGTATGATGTTCATTTGGGACATTTTGGCCTCCCTGATTCTATATGTGACGATAAAGCAGGGTATGCATTAGGGCGTGGCTACGTCGTGATTGACAGGTTGATTGGTTCACAGGTTCAGGAGGGCGCCTCATGATCCTCCTGATGCCCATATAAGTAGAATCTGTGTTTTTATTTTTCCCGGCATGCACTGGAAATTTTCAAGATGGCGCTGCTCAGATCCGAAACTATGTGACGTCACAGATGTTACGTCCATTTCTTATATACAGTCTATGAGTAAAACGCTTGCGTCATCACGTTGGCTTTCCGCCTCGCCCACCTACTTCTCAGGCGCGAACAAGAGACCACCACCACCGCCAACTTTTCCGATATTATAAGAAGTTATTTCAACCAAGCCACGAAGACTGAGCTACAGAGCAGTGAATAGACGAGTGAAGACGTCTATGGTGAGTTTTCTTTTGTTTTTGTCGAGTTTAAATGTGATTTGTGGTAGTGGTTTAACAGGTGATTAAGCTAACTTGGTCTTTGATCAGTGAAAGAGGAAACACTTGAATTCAGAAGGTGTACTGTCGTATGTTTTTGTTCAATGGGGAATATAAATGTTGGTATATTTGCTTTCTTGACGTTTTGTGAGTTTATATTGATTATTTATTAGACTTATCGAGAGCTTGTTAACTCGTTCTCACGACATCTAGCTGTACACTTTTCAAATAGTAGAAAAGGAAAATGCCATTCGTAAGTTTAAAAAAACAAAACAGCTAACATAAGCATTAAGTAAAATGTCAGAGGTGAGAAGGTTTTACAGTATTTGACTGTTATAAGCATGGTTAATTTCATTTGTCACAATAATCCATATATTGAGGTAATATGAAGTCAGGTGATTGTCCTGATATTAGGTTAAGCTAACTTGTCTTCAATTTATTTTCCAGCTGTTTTTTTCCCCAAATAGGTGGAATGATGAGTAACACATTCCCATTACGGAGGAAGGAAATAGTTGAAGATGAAGTTGAAGTCAGTGTATTATCTACAGTAGATGATGGTCAGCACGCCAACTGTTTGGAGAAGTTACAACTACCAGTGCCAGTAGCAAAGCAATGTATTGCTGTGGACAACGTCAGCAGCAAAATGTATTTTAGACATCTAAAACAATTAATAACAGTTGAAGTGTATGCTATATTTACACTATTTTCACCACTTTGCTTTGCTCTGTTTTTTTTTTTTTTTACCAGGCGGGGAGTTCCGGTCCTCTGAAATAACGCCATTGAGGAAGTAACTTAAAACTGCATTCTATCAAAAGGCCACCAGGGGGCGACCGTTTTGGTGTCAAAAAGACTTCTGTCTCTATACAAGTCAATGGAGAATTCACCAACTTCTCACTTGATTTCTAACCTCAGTAAACGTTTTCAAAATGTGTTTATGGTCTCAATCGCTAGTTTAAAGCCTTCTTCAATGCAGTATGATGTTCATTTGTGAAATTTTGACCTCCCTGATTTTATATTTGACGATAAAGCAGGGTATGCATTAGGGCGTGGCTACGTCGTTATTGACAGATTGATTGGTTCACAGGTTCAGGACGGCGCCTCATGCTCCTCCTGATGCCCATATAAGTAGAATCCGTGTTTTTATTTTTCCCAGCATGCACCGGAAATTTTCAAGATGGCGCTGCTCAGATCCGATACTATTGTCCTCCGAGCAGCACTCCACAAACCAATGGGTGACGTCACGGATGTTACGTCCATTTGTTATATACAGTCTATGAGTAAAACGCTTGCGTCATCACGTTTGCTTTCCGCCCCGCCCACCTACTTCTCAGGTGCGAACAAGAGTCCACCACCACCGCCATCTTCAAAATATTTTTTTTCTAGCCAATTTTCCCGATATTACAAGAAGTTATTTCAACCAAGCCACGGAGACTGAGCTACGGAGCAGTGAATAGACGAGTCAAGACGTCTATGGTGAGTTTTCTTTTGTTTTTGTCGAGTTTAAATGTGATTTGTGGTGGTGGTTTAACAGGTGATTAAGCTAACTATAGTCTGTGATCGGTGAAAGAGAAAAACTTGAATTCAGAAGGTGTACTGTCGTATGTTATAGTTCAATGGGGAATATAAATGTTGGTATATTTGCTTTCTTGATGTTTTGTGAGTTTATATTGATTATTTATTAGACTTATCGAGAGCTTGTTAACTCGTTTTCACGACATCTAGCTGTACACTTCAAATAGTAGAAAAGGAAAATGCCATTCGTAAGTTTAAAAAAACAAAACAGCTAACATAAGCATTAAGGAAAATGTCAGAGGTGAGAAGGTTTTACAGTATTTGACTGTTATAAGCATGGTTAATTTAATTTGTCACAATAATCCATATATTGAGGTAATATGAAGTGAGGTGATTGTCCTGATATTAGGTTAAGCTAACTTGTCTTCAATTTATTTTCCAGCTGTTTTTTTTTCCCCAAATAGGTGAAATGATGAGTAACACATTCCCATTACGGAGGAAGGAAATAATTGAAGATGAAGTTGAAGTCAGTGTATTATCTACAGTAGATGATGGTCAGCACGCCCACTGTTTGGAGAAGTTACAACTACCAGTGCCAGTAGCAAAGCAATGTATTGATGTGGACAACGTCAGCAGCAAAATGTATTTTAGACATCTAAAACAATTAATAACAGTTGAAGTGTATGCTATATTTACAATGTTTTCACCACGTTGCTTTGCTCTCGGTCTTTACCAGGCGGGGAGTTCTGGTCCTCTGAAATGAGGCCAACGCGGAAGTAACTCAAACCTGCATTCTATCAAAAGGCCACCAGGGGGCGACCGTTTTGGTGTCAAAAGGACTTCCGTCTCTATACAAGTCAATGGAGAATTCACCAACTTCTCACTTGAATTCTAACCTCAGTAAACGTTTTCAAAATGTGTTTATGGTCTCAATCGCTAGTTTAAAGCCTTCTTCAATGTAGTATGATGTTCATTTGTTGAAATTTTGGCCTCTCTGATTTTATATTTGACGATAAAGCAGGGTATGCATTAGGGCGTGGCTACGTCGTGATTGACAGGTTGATTGGTTCACAGGTTCAGGAGGGCGCCTAATGTATATTTTTCCCGGCATGCACCTGAAATTTTCAAGACTGCGCTGCCCAGATCCGAAACTATTGGCTTCCGAGCAGCAGTCCACAAACCAATGGGTGACGTCACAGATGTTACGTTCATTTTTTATATACAGTCTATGGTTGCATCATTTATGCTGAAGCGGCTGAATACTGCACAACGTGTTCACATTTCGAGGTATGTTATCAATTTGTTTTGTTCTTGAACTTAAAATAGTTAGTTAAAAGCTTTTGTGCATGTTAAATGGATATGTTAGCTGTATTTTGTATGTTTATGAGCAGCGAACCCCATGCTAAAATCCCTCTCGAGAACTGTTTGAGCAGCTAGCTAGGGCGCCGAGGAGCAGTACCGTGGTTAGCATTTAATAATGCTTTAGTGTTCGGCATGTTTTTTGATATGTCTTATTGAGAGACATTTAAAGCATGATAAAGTCCATTGAAAAGTCATTTAAATGTTGTTTATTTGAAATGCATGTCATTGTAATCTTATTTTTTCAACTTAATGATTAATTTTACTTTAATAGAAATTTTCCGGTACGTAAGACTGTACCGGGCCATGAAGCAAAGAAATGTCATCCTACAGAAGGAACTGGCAGTTTCCAAGAAGAAGGTGGAGCAGCTGGAACTTCAGATTTTGCTGACCAAATCCGGTAGGTGTTTATGCATATTTTGTTGTCATATTCAAAAAATGGTCTTGAATGCCATTGTAAGTTTTTAACTTGGTTATTTATGTCAATTGATGAAAGGGTGTGTCTATGAAAAGGCCACCAGGGGGCGACCGTTTTGGTGTCAAAAAGACTTCCGTCTATACAAGTCAATGGAGAATTCACCAACTTCTCACTTGATTTCTAACCTCAGTAAACGTTTTCAAAATGTGTTTATGGTCTCAATCGCTAGTTTAAAGCCTTCTTCAATGCAGTATGATGTTCATTTGGGACATTTTGGCCTCCCTGATTTTATATTTGACGATAAAGCAGGGTATGCATTAGGGCGTGGCTACGTCGTGATTGACAGGTTGATTGGTTCACAGGTTCAGGAGGGCGCCTCATGATCCTCCTGATGCCCATATAAGTAGAATCTGTTTTTATTTTTCCCGGCATGCACCGGAAATTTTCAAGATGGCGCTGCTCAGATCCGATACTATGTGACGTCACAGATGTTACGTCCATTTCTTATATACAGTCTATGAGTAAAACGCTTGCGTCATCACGTTTGCTTTCCGCCCCGCCCACCTACTTCTCAGGCGCGAACAAGAGACCACCACCACCGCCAACTTTTCCGATATTATAAGAAGTTATTTCAACCAAGCCACGGAGACTGAGCTACAGAGCAGTGAATAGATGAGTCAAGACGTCTATGGTGAGTTTTCTTTTGATTTTGTCGAGTTTAAATGTGATTTGTGGTGGTGGTTTAACAGGTGATTAAGTTAACTTGGTCTTTGATCAGTGAAAGAGAAAAACTTGAATTCAGAAGGTGTACTATCGTATGTTTTTGTTCAATGGGGAATATAAATGTTGGTATATTTGCTTTCTTGACGTTTTGTGAGTTTATATTGATTATTTATTAGACTTATCGAGAGCTTGTTAACGCGTTGTCCATGGGGAAGGAATGCGTGGTACACTTTTCAATAGTAGAAAAGGAAGATGCCATTCGTACTTTTTAAACAAACAGCTAAAATAAGCATTAAGTAAAATGTCAGAGGTGAGAAGGTTTTACAGTATTTGACTGTTATAAGCATGGTTAATTTCATTCGTCACAATAATCCATCTATTGAGGTAATATGAAGTCAGGTGATTGTCCTGATATTAGGTTAAGCTAACTTGTCTTCAATTTATTTTCCAGCTGTTTTTTTTTTTTTTTTTTCCCAAATAGGTGAAATGATGAGTAACACATTCCCATTACAGAGGAAGGAAATAATTGAAGATGAAGTTGAAGTCAGTGTATTATCTACAGTAGATGATGGTCAGCACGCCAACTGTTTGGAGAAGTTACAACTACCAGTGCCAGTAGCAAAGCAATGTATTGCTGTGGACAATGTCAGCAGCAAAATGTATTTTAGACATCTAAAATAATTACAGTTGAAGTGTATGCTATATTTACAATGTTTTCACCACTTTGCTTTGCTCTGTGTCTTTACCAGACGGGGAGTTCTGGTCCTCTGAAATGAGGCCAACGAGGAAGTAACTTAAAACTGCATTCTATCAAAAGGCCACCAGGGGGCGACCGTTTTGGTGTCAAAAGGACTTCCGTCTCTATACAAGTCAATGGAGAATTCACCAACTTCTCACTTGATTTCTAACCTCAGTAAACGTTTTCAAAATGTGTTTATGGTCTCAATCGCTAGTTTAAAGCCTTCTTCAATGCAGTATGATGTTCATTTGTGAAATTTTGACCTCCCTGATTTTATATTTGACGATAAAGCAGGGTATGCATTAGGGCGTGGCTACGTCGTGATTGACAGGTTGATTGGTTCACAGGTTCAAGAGGGCGCCTTATGTTTATTTTTCCCGGCATGCACCTGAAATTTTCAAGATGGCGCTGCCCAGATCCGAAACTATTGGCCTCCGAGCAGCAGTCCACAAACCAATGGGTGACATCACAGATGTTACGTCCATTTTTTATATACAGTCTATGGTTGCATCATTTATGCTGAAGCGGCTGAATACTGCACAACGTGTTCATATTTCGAGGTATGTTATCAATTTGTTTTGTTCTTGAACTTAAAATAGTTAGTTAAAAGCTTTTGTGCATGTTTAATGGATATGTTAGCTGTATTTTGTATGTTTATGAGCAGCGAACCCCATGCTAAAATCCCTCTCGAGAACTGTTTGAGCAGCTAGCTAGGGCGCCAAGGAGCAGTATCGTGGTTAGCATGTAATAATGATTATTGTTCGGCATGTTTTTTGATATGTCTCATTGAGAGACATTTAAAGCACGATAAAGTCCATTGAAAAGTCATTTAAATGTTGTTTATTTGAAATGCATGTCATTGTAATTTTATTTTTTCAACTTAATGATTAATTTTACTTTAATAGAAATTTTCCTGTACGTAAGACTGTACCGGGCCATGAAGCAAAGAAATGTCATCCTACAGAAAGAACTGGCAGTTTCCAAGAAGAAGGTGGAGCAGCTGGAACTTCAGATTTTGCTGACCAAATCCGGTAGGTGTTTATGCATATTTTGTTGTGTCATATTCAAAAAATGGTCTTGAATGCCATTGTAAGTTTTTAACTTGGTTATTTATGTCAATTGATGAGAGGGTGTGTCTATGAAAAGGCCACCAGGGGGCGACCGTTTTGGTGTCAAAAGGACTTCCGTCTCTATACAAGTCAATGGAGAATTCACCAACTTCTCACTTGATTTCTAACCTCAGTAAACGTTTTCAAAATGTGTTTATGGTCTCAATCGCTAGTTTAAAGCCTTCTTCAATGCAGTATGATGTTCATTTGGGACATTTTGGCCTCCCTGATTCTATATGTGACGATAAAGCAGGGTATGCATTAGGGCGTGGCTATGTCGTGATTGACAGGTTGATTGGTTCACAGGTTCAGGAGGGCACCTCATGCTCCTCCTGATGCCCATATAAGTAGAATCTGTGTTTTTATTTTTCCCGGCATGCACTGGAAATTTTCAAGATGGCGCTGCTCAGATCCGAAACTATGTGACGTCACAGATGTTACGGCCATTTCTTATATACAGTCTATGAGTAAAACACTTGCGTCATCACCTTGGCTTTCCGCCCCGCCCACCTACTTCTCAGGCGCGAACAAGAGTCCACCACCACCGCCATCTTCAAAATATTTTTTTTCTAGCCAACTTTTCCGATATAAGAAGTTATTTCAACCAAGCCACGGAGACTGAGCTACGGAGCAGTGAATAGACGAGTCAAGACGTCTATGGTGAGTTTTCTTTTGTTTTCGTCGGGTTTAAATGTGATTTGTGGTGGTGGTTTAACAGGTGATTAAGCTAACTTGGTCTTTGATCAGTGAAAGAGGGAAAAACTTGAATTCAGAAGGTGTACTGTCGTATGTTTTTGTTCAATGGGGAATATAAATGTTGGTATATTTGCTTTCTTGACGTTTTGTGAGTTTATATTGATATTTATTAGACTTATCGAGAGCTTGTTAACTCGTTCTCACGACATTTAGCTGTACACTTTTCAAATAGTAGAAAAGGAAAATGCCATTCGTAAGTTTAAAAAAACAAAACAGCTAACATAAGCATTAAGGAAAATGTCAGAGTTGAGAAGGTTTTACAGTATTTGACTGTTATAAGCATGGTTAATTTCATTTGTCACAATAATCCATATATTGAGGTAATATGAAGTCAGGTGATTGTCCTGATATTAGGTTAAGCTAACTTGTCTTCAATTTATTTTCCAGCTGTTGTTTTTTTTTCCCCAAATAGGTGAAATGATGAGTAACACATTCCCATTACGGAGGAAGGAAATAGTTGAAGATGAAGTTGAAGTCAGTGTATTATCTACAGTAGATGATGGTCAGCACGCCAACTGCTGACTGTTTGGAGAAGTTACAACTACCAGTGCCAGTAGCAAAGCAATGTATTGCTGTGGACAATGTCAGCAGCAAAATGTATTTTAGACATCTAAAACAATTAATAACAGTTGAAGTGTATGCTATATTTACAATATTTTCACCACTTTGCTTTGCTCTGTCTTTACCAGGCGGGGAGTTCCGGTCCTCTGAAATGAAGCCAACGAGGAAGTAACTTAAAACTGCATTCTATCAAAAGGCCACCAGGGGGCGACCGTTTTGGTGTCAAAAGGACTTCCGTCTCTATACAAGTCAATGGAGAATTCACCAACTTCTCACTTGATTTCTAACCTCAGTAAACGTTTTCAAAATGTGTTTATGGTCTCAATCGCTAGTTTAAAGCCTTCTTCAATGCAGTATGATGTTCATTTGGGACATTTTGGCCTCCCTGATTTTATATGTGACGATAAAGCAGGGTATGCATTAGGGCGTGGCTACGTCGTGATTGACAGGTTGATTGGTTCACAGGTTCAGGAGGGCGCCTCATGCTCCTCCTGATGCCCATATAAGTAGAATCCATGTTTTTATTTTTCCCAGCATACACCTGAAATTTTCAAGACTGCGCTGCCCAGATCCGAAACTATTGGCCTCCGAGCAGCAGTCCACAAACCAATGGGTGACGTCACAGATGTTACGTCCATTTTTTATATAAAGTCTATGGTTGCATCATTTATGCTGAAGCGGCTGAATACTGCACAACGTGTTCACATTTCGAGGTATGTTATCAATTTGTTTTGTTCTTGAACTTAAATAGTTAGTTAAAAGCTTTTGTGCATGTTTAATGGATATGTTAGCTGTATTTTGTATGTTTTTGAGCAGCCAACCACATGTTAAAATCCCTCTCGAGAACTGTTTGAGCAGTTAGCTAGGGCGCCAAGGAGCAGTACCGTGGTTAGCATGTAATAATGCTTTAGTGTTCGGCATGTTTTTTGATATGTCTCATTGAGAGACATTTAAAGCATGATAAAGTCCATTGAAAAGTCGTTTAAATGTTGTTTATTTGAAATGCATGTCATTGTAATTTTATTTTTTCAACTTAATGATTAATTTTACTTTAATAGAAATTTTCCGGTACGTAAGACTGTACCGGGCCATGAAGCAAAGAAATGTCATCCTACAGAAGGAACTGGCAGTTTCCAAGAAGAAGGTGGAGCAGCTGGAACTTCAGATTTTGCTGACCAAATCCGGTAGGTGTTTATGCATATTTTGTTGTGTCATATTCAAAAAATGGTCTTGAATGCCATTGTAAGTTTTTAACTTGGTTATTTATGTCAATTGATGAGAGGGTGTGTCTATGAAAAGGCCACCAGGGGGCGACCGTTTTGGTGTCCAAAGGACTTCCGTCTCTATACAAGTCAATGGAGAATTCACCAACTTCTCACTTGATTTCTAACCTCAGTAAACGTTTTCAAAATGTGTTTATGGTCTCAATCGCTAGTTTAAAGCCTTCTTCAATGCAGTATGATGTTCATTTGGGAAATTTTGGCCTCCCTGTTTTTATATTTGTCGATAAAGCAGGGTATGCATTAGGGCGTGGCTACGTCGTGATTGACAGGTTGATTGGTTCACAGGTTCAGGAGGGCACCTCTTGCTCCTCCTGATGCCCATATAAGTAGAATCTGTTTTTATTTTTCCCAGCATGCACCGGACATTTTCAAGATGGCGCTGCTCAGATCCGATACTATTGTCCTCCGAGCAGCACACCACAAACCAATGGGTGACGTCACGGATGTTACGTCCATTTCTTATATACAGTCTATGAGTAAAACGCTTGCGTCATCACGTTTGCTTTCCGCCCCGACCACCTACTTCTCAGGCGCGAACAAGAGTCCACCACCACCGCCATTTTCAAAATATTTTTTTTCTAGCCAACTTTTCCGATATAAGAAGTTATTTCAACCAAGCCACGGAGACTGAGCTACGGAACAGTGAATAGACGAGTCAAGACGTCTATGGTGAGTGTTCTTTTGTTTTTGTCGAGTTTAAATGTGATTTGTGGTGGTGGTTGATTAAGCTAACTATAGTCTGTGATCGGTGAAAGAGAAACTTGAATTCAGAAGGTGTACTGTCGGATGTTTTTGTTCAATGGGGAATATAAATGTTGGTATATTTGCTTTCTTGACGTTTTGTGGGTATATATTGATTATTTATTAGACTTATCGAGAGCTCGCTAACTCGTTCTCACGACATCTAGCTGTACACTTTTCAAATAGTAGAAAAGGAAAATGCCATTCGTAAGTTTAAAAAAACAAAACCGCTAACATAAGCATTAAGTAAAATGTCAGAGGTGAGAAGGTTTTACAGTATTTGACTGTTATAAGCATGGTTAATTTCATTTGTCACAATAATCCATATATTGAGGTAATATGAAGTCAGGTGATTGTCCTGATATTAGGTTAAGCTAACTTGTCTTCAATTTATTTTCCAGCTTTTTTTTTTTTTTTTTTTTCCTCAAATAGGTGAAATGATGAGTAACACATTCCCATTACGGAGGAAGGAAATAATTGAATTTGAAGTTGAAGTCAGTGTATTATCTACAGTAGATGATGGTCAGCACGCCGACTGTCTGGAGAAGTTTCAACTACCAGTGCCAGTAGCAAAGCAATGTATTGATGTGGACAACGTCAGCATTTAGACATCTAAAACAATTAATAACAGTTGAAGTGTATGCTATATTTACAATGTTTTCACCACGTTGCTTTGCTCTGTGTCTTTACCAGGCGGGGAGCTCCGGTCGTCTGAAATGAGGCCAACGCGGAAGTAACTCAAACCTGCATTCTATCAAAAGGCCACCAGGGGGCGACCGTTTTGGTGTCAAAAGGACTTCCGTCTCTATACAAGTCAATGGAGAATTCACCAACTTCTCACTTGATTTCTAACCTCAGTAAACGTTTTCAAAATGTGTTTATGGTCTCAATCGCTAGTTTAAAGCCTTCTTCAATGCAGTATGATGTTTATTTGTGAAATTTTGACCTCCCTGATTTTATATTTGACGATAAAGCAGGGTATGCATTAGGGCGTGGCTACGTCGTGATTGACAGGTTGATTGGTTCACAGGTTCAGGAGGGCGCCTCATGTTTATTTTTCCCGGCATGCACCTGAAATTTTCAAGATGGCGCTGCCCAGATCCGAAAATTATTGGCCTCCGAGCAGCAGTCCACAAACCAATGGGTGACGTCACAGATGTTACGTCCATTTTTTATATATAGTCTATGGTTGCATCATTTATGCTGAAGCGGCTGAATACTGCACAACGTGTTCACATTTCGAGGTATGTTATCAATTTGTTTTGTTCTTGAACTTAAAATAGTTAGTTAAAAGCTTTTGTGCATTTTTAATGGATATGTTAGCTGTATTTTGTATGTTAATAAGCAGCTAACCCCATATTAAAATCCCTCTTGAGAACTGTTTGAGCAGCTAGCTAGGGCGCCAAGGAGCAGTACCGTGGTTAGCATGTAATAATGCTTTAGTGTGTACATTAATATGTTCTGCATGTTTTTTGATATGTCTTTTTCAGAGACACTTAAAGCAGGATAGTCATTTAAATGTTTATTTGAAATGCATGTCATTGTAATTTTTCAATTTAATGATTAATTTTACTTATTTTTTATTTTTGAGTTAACCAGAGAAAGGGAAATTGTTGAAATAGAAATTTTTATTATATATTGTACCTATTGGCAGAATATTTGGAAAAAGAGTGGTTAACTGAGAATCAACAGTACATGTATGTGTGAGTGTTGTAGTTTTTGATAATGATATTTATATGTTTATCATTATTTTCAGTGGATATAGTTCATAAGTTATTACATTTTTAATATTTTTGTTTATCTAATTGAGATTTCTTTATTTTCATAGTGTGTTAAGGTAGTTTTTTTTTAGATATGATGGTTGTGACATTTTTGTTATGTGTAAAAATGCTTATAATATATATTTTGTTGTTTCAGTACTCGGTACAGGATGAACCGGACCCCAGGGCCCCACTGTTTAAAAAAGGGATGGGGCTGTTGAGCAAGGTGCTCAGCAAAGAAATGTCATCCTACAGAAGAAAAACTGGCAGCTTCTGAGAAGAAGGTGGAGCAGCTGGAACTTCAGATCCAGTAGGTGTTTATGCATATTTTGTTGTGTCATATTCAAAAAATGGTCTTGAATGCCATTGTAAGTTTTTAACTTGGTTATTTATGTCAATTGATGAAAGGGTGTGTAGGATGTATGTTGTTGTAATTGTCTTACTATGAGAAGATTTAAAGTACAATTTGAATAGAAAGTTTACACAACTTATATTTTCAAGTTCAAACAACTACCCAAAGGAGTTCAATCAATTATCAAATTCAAGTCAACCAAACAAATGCAGAGGTTTACAAAATGAATATTTAGTCAAGATAACAAAAAGTCATGTTAGAACAACAAAGGGCGCCTCTTGCTCCTCCTGATGCCCATATAAGTAGAATCCGTGTCTTTATTTTTCCCATTATGCACCTGAAATTTTCAAGATGGCGCTGCACAGATCCGATACTATTGGCTTCCGAGCAGCACTCCACAAACCAATGGGTGACGCCACGGATGTTACGTCCATTTCTTATATACAGTCTATGAGTAAAACGCTTGCGTCATCACGTTTGCTTTCCGCCCCGCCCACCTACTTCTCAGGCGCGAACAAGAGTCCACAACCACCGCCATTTTCAAAATTATTTTTTTTCTAGCCAACTTTTCCGATATTATAAGAAGTTATTTCAACCAAGCCACGGAGACTGAGCTACGGAGCAGTGAATAGACGAGTCAAGACGTCTATGGTGAGTTTTCTTTTGATTTTGTCGAGTTTAAATGTGATTTGTGGTGGTGGTTTAACAGGGGATTAAGCTAACTTGGTCTTTGATCAGTGAAAGAGAAACTTGAATTCAGAAGGTGTACTGTCGTATGTTTTTGTTCAATGAGGAATATAAATGTTGGTATATTTTCTTTCTTGACGTTTTGTGAGTTTATATTGATTATTTATTAGACTTATCGAGAGCTCGTTAACTCGTTGTCCATGGGGGTGGGGTGGGTGAGGGAATACGCTGAGCAGTGCATGCTTCAGAAAAATTTCATCACGACGTCTAGCTGTACATTTCTCAAATAGTAGAAAAAAGGAAAATGCCATTCGTATGTTTAAAAAAGAAAAACCACTAACATAAGCATTAAGGAAAATGTTAGAGGTGTAAAGGTTTTACAGTATTTGACTGTTATAAACATGGTTAATTTCATTTGTCACGATAATCCATATATTGAGGTAATATGAAGTGAGGTGATTGTCCTGATATTAGGTTAAGCTAACTTGTCTTCAATTTATTTTCCAGCTGTTTTTTTCCCCCCAAATAGGTGAAATGATGAGTAACACATTCCCATTACGGAGGAAGGAAATAATTGAAGATGAAGTTGAAGTCAGTGTATTATCTACAGTAGATGATGGTCAGCACGCCCACTGTTTGGAGAAGTTAAAACTACCATTGCCAGTAGCAAAATGTATTTTAGACATCTAAAACAATTAATAACAGTTGAAGTGTATGCTATATTTACAATATTTTCACCACTTTGCTTTGCTCTGTGTCTTTACCAGGCGGGGAGTTCTGGTCCTCTGAAATGAGGCCAACGTGGAAGTAACTTAAAACTGCATTCTATCAAAAGGCCACCAGGGGGCGACCGTTTTGGTGTCAAAAGAACTTCCGTCTCTATACAAGTCAATGGAGAATTCACCAACTTCTCACTTGATTTCTAACCTCAGTAAACGTTTTCAAAATGTGTTTATGGTCTCAATCGCTAGTTTAAAACCTTCTTCAATGCAGTATGATGTTCATTTGGGACATTTTGGCCTCCCTGATTCTATATGTGATGATAAAGCAGGGTATGCATTAGGGCGTGGCTACGTCGTGATTGACAGGTTGATTGGTTCACAGGTTCAGGAGGGCGCCTCATTTTAATTTTTCCCGGCATGCACCTGAAATTTTCAAGATGGCGCTGCTCAGATCCGATACTATTGGCACATTTCGAGGTATGTTATCAATTTGTTTTGTTCTTGAACTTAAAATAGTTAGTTAAAAGCTTTTGTGCATGTTTAATGTTTATGTTAGCTGTATTTTGTATGTTTATGAGCAGCGAACCCCATGTTAAAATCCCTCTCGAGAACTGTTTGAGCAGCTAGCTAGGGCGCCAAGGAGCAGTACCGTGGTTATCATGTAATAATGTTTTAGTATGTACATTAAAATGTTAGGCATGTTTTTTGGTATGTCTCATTGAGAGATACTTAAAGCACGATAAAGTCAATTAAATGTTTATTTGAAATGCATGTCATTGTAATTTTTCAATTTAATGATTAATTTTACTTTTTTCTTATTTGTTATTTCTGAGTTAACCAGAGAAAGGGAAATTGTTAAAATATATTTTTTATTATATATTGTACTTATTGGCAGAATATTTTGAAAAAGAGTGGATAACTGAGAATCAACAGTACATGTATGTGAGTGTTGTCGTAGTTTTTGATAATGATATTTATGTTTATCATTATTTTCAGTGGATATAGTTCATAAGTTATTACATTTTTAATATTTTTATTTATCTAATTGAGATTTTTTAATGTCATGTGTTAAGGTAGTTTTTTTTAGATATGATAAATAGTTGTGTGACATTTTTGTTATGTGTAAAAATGCTTATAATATATATTTTGTTGTTTCAGTACTCGGTACAGGACGAAGTGGACCCCAGGGCCCCCACTGTTTAAAAAAGGGATGGAGCTGTTGAGCCAGGTGTTCAGCGTTACCCGGCTCAAAAGTGTTAAATAAGATATTCCTTTATTAATAAAAGGTTAAGTTAAGTATGTCATTACCACCTGACTCTTCACAGGTGTTCAGCACCAATGTAAGTATTCAGTATTATTTAAAGTATTATTTTCTACAGTAGATCATATTTGTGAGTATTTTTCATCTTTACAGTAATTGTATTTTTAGCGTCGTTGGTAGCGGAGTAGCTCCTGCTTCACGTTCGCTCACCGTAATTGTTAATTATTTTATTCAACGATGCCTCTTACCAACCACAGTGTGAGACGACGGAAGCAATCACTCCTCCGTCTGCGGTACATGATTCTGATATACATGAATTTTGGATTTCCCCTCAGAAGTAAGTATTAGCAAATTATCCAGTTTCAGTCAGCTCACCAGCTCCCAGTACATTAATGTGATGTGAACAGTTGAGAGATGAGAGAGAAAGTGAGAATCTTCCTCTCTTAAATTACAATCTCTTATAGCACCAGAACACTGACAGACTCATGAATAAATTCATCTTTAAAGTGATCATTTAATCTTCATGCATCAAACACATTTCAAACAGTGAAAAAGGCCTCATCATATGAACATAAGACGCTGATGCATATGTTTGATCATCAATAAATATGTATAAATAAACAAGGAACTAGAAAGCACAATAAATAGTAAATGTAAATAATTCAACAGACAAGAATAAAGAATCAAATTTCATAAATATCGTTTACAGGTTGATGCAGGGTAGATGCTAATGTTCTCCTGTTTTTGCTTTTATTTTGGAGAAAGTGACCTTAGGAAGGACTTCAGATGGAAGGAAGAAAGGACCGAAGGAAAAGAAGACGGGAAGAAAAGATGGAAGGAAGGAAGGAACAAAGAAAGATAAGAAGGAAGGACGGCAAAAAAGACAGGAAGAAAAGATGGAAGGAAAAGAAGACGAAGAAAATATGGTAGTAAGGAAGAAAAAGAAGGAAAAGACAGGAAGAAAAGATGGAAAGAAAGGACAGGTGGAAGGAAGGACCGAAGGAAGGAAGGAAGGACAAATGGAAGGAAGGAAGGCAGGCAAAGAAAACAGGAAGAAAGGATGGAAGGAAGGAAAAGAAGACAGGAAGGAAAGTGGGCCGGGTTGGACCCCTCGGAGGGCCGGTTCTGGCCCATGGGCCGCATTTTTGAAACCCCTGGGCTAGTGGGACATCCTACAGGGTTTTGTCAAGGATCTTTATTATCACACCACCATGTCACGACATAGTACTCCCGGTCAGGAAATCAGTGTTAGGTTCCAGCAGCTGTCTGGTTCTCCAGCTTTCAGTAATGTATCAGGGAGCATAGATGGGCGCCATGTTCCTTTTATACCGCCTGGACGGTTTGTGGCAAACTCCATCCAATTTCAACCAATCGATGTCCACGAGGCCTTCCCTGGCTGTGTGCACGATGTCGGGGTCCTCATGTAAGTGCACCAGCTGTATCCACCTCCAGGATGGTGTAGGAGTGTGTAGTCTACCCCTGCTTGGCTCAACCCATTTGCCTGATGACCCCATTCTGTGAGCTTGTCCAGAGTGCCGCTGCAGGGGAGCACAACACAAGGCCTTCCAGGGCGAGGTGTGTGTTGGGAGACCAGGCCATTATTGACTGCATTTGCCTCCACAACCTCTGCATTGGGAATGGGTACATTTTGGAGCCTAATGAATGTGGTGATGATGGGGATAACTGTGACGAAGCTAATGAGCCACTCCACCAGTCTGGGGAAATCCTCAGAAGCAGGCTTGCAGCTGCAGTGTCTGCTCTAAATGACCAAATCTCTTTACTGCAGGAACATGATTATCGTCAAGTTGTTTTTGGGGTTGTTTTTTTATTTTATCTTTACCCAGGGAGGATGATTTTCCTCATTTCAGTCTCAATGCTATCCGACCCTAGTGAATACATGCACTTAGTTGTAGTAACGTTGGTTTACATTGCACTGGCTGTCTCCATTCATTTTCATGAGTCCTTTTTAAACCCTTTGAAAAATCCACCTTCAGATCACTCCGAGTGCTTCAAGATGAGTATGAGGCAATGTTTGCTCAATGCAAGCATAAGACTACATTACTGCACCTGTTGGTATGATTTCTACATAAAATGTTTTATTTTATTTCACTATTGTGTCATAACTGTCTCTCTTTTATTAATATTGCATCAGTAAAAAATGCTATGAATTAATCACAGAAGAAACACTGCAAATATTTTATTTTATTAGTAGTAACATTAGTCTTCCCTCGCTGGCTCAACCCTCATCTCTCTCTTACCATTCCTCCCACTCTCAGTTCCTCCTTTCACTCTTCTTCTCTCTTTCTTCTCCCTTTCTTCCACTCGTTGTTCCTTCTCCTCCCTCAGAAACATGAGCCTCTCCACTGCTCTGGAGGAGAAACCACTGCTGCAAAGGGTTGTTGCCATGGATGAGGAGGTCAGGTTTGGAGGGGTTTATAGACGGTCTTTGCCTCATCACCTCATCCATGCTGTTAAACCACTTCTGGTTTCTGCCTTCAGTTCCATCTGAGTTCATCTGATAATCATTATTTAGCTAAACTTTTGACCACTAGTCATATACTGTGTAATTTAAGTTATGGACAAACATAATGGACTACACTGTTTAACCTTTGTGTCGTCCTCCCGGGTCAAATTGACCCCGTCTGTTTTGACTGTTCTTTCTTTCCTCCCTTCCTTCCATCTGTCCTTCCTCCCTCCCTCCTTCTCTTTCTTTCCTCCCTTCCTTCTTTCCTTCCTCCATCCCCCTTTCTTCCTTCCTTCTGTCCTTCCTTCCTTCCTCCCCTCCTTCTCTCTTTCTTTCCTCCCACCTACCTTTCTCCCTTCCTTCCTTCATCCGTTCCTCCTTTCCTTCGTCCCTCCTACCTTCCTCCCTTCCTCCTTCCTTCCTTCCTCCCTCCCTCCTTTCCTTCATTCTTCCTCCCTTCCTCCTTTCCTTCCTCCCTCCCTCCTTTCCTTCCTTCTTCCTCCTTTCTTTCTTTCATTCTTCCTCCCTTTTTCCTTCCTTCTTCCTTCCTTCCTCCCTCCCTCCTTTCCTCCCTTCCTTCCTCCTTTCTTTCCTTCCTCCCTTCCTTCGTCCTTTATTTCCTTCTTCCTCCCTTCCTTCCTTGACTGGAGGACAACAGGAGGGTTAAACAATTTTTAGATATTACCCAGCACATACTTTTCCTGACTATTTTGAAGAAAGTGGGAGATTAAGTTTTCCTCTTTCTCCTGGCTCACTACATTGTCACTGGACTGGATTCAATGGTTCATCTGTGCCCTAATTACTTGGTGGTGCTGTTCAGTGCTATATCTAGACAGGTGACTTCTTCTCGGATGAACGTTTCTGACTCTTCTTGGAGCCTTATTTCCATGCCAGCTGGCGTGTACACAGTTTGGCGTTACAGGCAGTGACTGGCGTGTTTCTTCCAGATCTGGCCTCCGAGCAAATGTAAGGTGTGCTTTCTTACAGTTTTTTCATGCTGCATGTTTATAGTGTCTGCCATTGGCTTCATATCATACTTCTGCTCCTTTATTTCACAGCGTTGGTCTGCTAATCTCCTGGCTGCAGAACCAGAGTAATATTGTCTCACTTCAAGCCCCTCGCTTCATGCAGCTCCGTCTTGGTCGAGGTAGGTTGGCTCAATCTTATCTTGCTAAATTTAGCTCCTATCTGGCCAGCTAAATGTAGCTCTTTATTTATTTATTTTGGTCTCTGATGTGCTGTCGGTAGTGATTGAGCTACGGCTTTGTGGCTGTATATACTTGAGTTCGGGTTACTTTTAATTCAGGTGTAGCTCCATGTTGGTAGTGTGGGATTTTGTGCACTTTTGGGGTATTTTTGAAGCCTCCACTCCAACCCACTCTATACTTAGCCAAGGACTGTTTATGTGGCAAATTAACCAACCAAGAGGATCTTTTCTCTGGAGAAATTATTTCCTTTTCATATTCAGGAAATTCTCCCCTTTGAAACGTTTATGCATATCATATTAATATTTTGAGCTTACCATGTTAATAGTTCTTAATCAGGGCCTCCAGTATCTGTAGAAAGTAGCTCATGAGACACAAGATGTGCAAAGCTGACACACGGCAAAATGTCATTTAATCAACATCTCCTTTTGTATGCTCTTCGTGTACATTTTCAGGCTGTAATTTCATACAGTGAACATTAATTTGGCTATCACTGAAGAGTTTCTGTCTTCTCAGAGAACCAAAGATGATTAAAGGCCCTTTGAGTTTTAGTTATTTATAACTTGTAAGCCCTGAAAGCTCAAACTAATTAGATTTGATAAGGGATTTGAAAAGGTTTAGGATTCTATAAGCCGATTTGATAATTGATTCAGATTCAATAGTCAAGTTAATATTTGTGTAGCTGTCTTTGAGGCTGTATGTCTGTGTCATGCAGTTAAAGCTGTATGACCACACATGTTGAACTTTCAATTTTTCACTCATTCTTACTTAGTGGTATTTTCATGTACAAAAACAGGTGGCTTTACTCCACAAAAAGAAAAACAGAACTATAAAAAAACGGTAAAATACTGACATGTTAAAAGGCTTTTTGTTATAGGTTTAACCTAAAGTAAAAAAGGAACTGATTTGTATGGTTAAGCATGTATAACCCCTCTTTGTTATGATAAATGCGACTATGTCACCATCATTCAAAGACCTAGCAGAACAGATCTTACAGAATAAAAGAGAGAACAATAAACACAGACGGGCGGCAGCAGTTTCTGCATAATATGTGGTTACGTGTGGAGTGTGCAAAGTGTAGAAGGTTCCTCTCAGGCATGGCCACATTTCTAAACTCAGATTGAATCATACAGTAGATAAATGCCACCATGAGCTCCAAACATTTCTACAGCCTTTAAACTCAGCTGTTCCTACAACGGTTCCTCCGGATCAATCTCGTTGTTGGTACGTGCCCCTGTAAGCTCTGCACATTTGGCTCTCTGACTACATCAACAGGCCCCAATCAGGCTCGGGTTTATTCAACGAAAGGACTCATTAGCTTTAGTCTTGTTTGAGTGGGCTTCAAACCAAGCGCCCTTACACCGCTTCCAACAGTTTCCAGCCACAAGGGAGGTGCCCGATGTTTACCGCCTTTGCTGTGGTGTGCATGCTTATGGTCTGTCAGCGGTTCCTGGGTTCTGTTTAGAGTGTGAAATTATCTGAGGCGCCTTCTGGCAAATGCCTCTGGCACTTAAGACCGACTCTTCTGTTTGTATGCAAGAATTTCTCTGTGTGTGTGTGTGTGTGTGCAAGCAAGCAAGGTTGTGTTAGCTGTTTCCTGTCCTTCAGAAGAAACGAAGAGATCCAGGAGTCATTATCTGAATACTTTCACAGAAAGGACTGATACCAAAGGCATTCTCATTCATATGATTAGCACTTTAAAAGAAAATGCACAAACACACACATCCGCTAAGTTTGTATTCAGCATTCCACACGTCTGGGGGAAGAAAAAAAAAGAAAAGAAACGACAGCCCAGACACTTGACCTTTTTCACCAGACAGAGCTGACCCCAAAGGCTCCATCTTTGCTAATGTTCCCCTGTGTGTGTGTGTGTGTGTGTGTGTGTGTGTGTGTGTGTGTGTGTGTGTGTGTGTGTGTGTGTGTGTGTGTGTGTGTGTGTGTGTGTGTGTGTGTGTGTGTGTGTGTGTGTGCCTTTGAGTCACTCTGACTGTGTTCACATGCCAAATGTGCTCCTATAAGAATGTTGCAAGATGAGGTGAAAGAAAGAGAAGAAAAACAAATACCCCCTCTTCACCCTGACTTGGCCTCATGATTAAAATAACACAGGGGGAGATAAATGTCCTATTTGTATGTAACCCTGACACAATACCCGCTTTATGCCACTCTGGCTATTATAATCAGGATCAAGACTATCAACCCATCAATGGAACTGCTGTGTTTTTACGGTAAGTGTCAGTTCCTGCACGCTAACTCTTCCCTAGAGCTTTTTTTCTTCCCTCTTTTTATAAGACAACTGCATTCAAAGTGTCTGAAAACACGGAATTGTGAACCATGTGAAGGAAAAGCGGCGGCCCCATCTTCTTTAACCACCAGACCTCTCTTGAAAGATATCACGCTTTCACAAAGAAGGGGGGGGGCTATAATTGCCAGAGCTGGGCTAAACCATGCAATTAGCTTCAAATGACAAGACGGTCGGGCAAGCTGAAATTAGCCAGTTTCCAGAGCGTCTCCTAGAGAGTGTGGCGTGTCTCCCAACCTCTCACAGATGAGGAAAAGAAAAGGGGGGGTTGAAAGAGACAGGGAAAAAAGGGAAAAGATAACGAAGAGGCCCCTGCTTAAATGCTTTATGTAAAGTGTAATTAAAATAGGGTGATGTATCCAGGGGAATAATGACAGTGGAAGTGAATATGAAGCAGATGAAACAATGGAGCTCACGTCAAACCCTACATTTCCCCCCCTCTACATTTTTCTAGCTGTGGGTAATTTGAGTTTCCAGTTCTTGTCTGTCTTTTTGTTTCACGCACAGGATTTGGTTTCAAAAATGCTATTATTTAGATAGCGTAGTTCTTACTTATTATGCCAATTTACTCAGTAATGCTATACTTTATTATACTACATTTTTTTATGTATCGATGGGAATTTGCTTGATTTTCTTGCCCATCGCTGGTGTATGTCCACTTATTCAAGCACAAAGACCAGATGTCCATTTATTGCTTGATTTCTTTCAGCCAACTGTCAACCTGTGCTTCAGCTGGCTTGCAATTAAAATGAAATGTGCAGTTCAGCTGCTCCCCAGCTACGGTACTGTTAACCTCCATATTTAAAAATGAAAGTGGAGTGAAAATACCATTTTAGCTCAGTTTAAAGGGCAGAGAACACAATGCTCCAGACTTAAAAAGACAAATATAAATGATAAAGCTTTTTGTTACAGAGGTAGGAGGACTTTAACTCTCTGGTGTTTGGTGGACATGTACTCTAATGTGAGCACTCTAGTTTTTCTCTTCTTTTCCTCTTTTCTCTCTAATTCCTGTTCAAGTCTAGAGTAATATTTGCATGCTGTTATTGGTTACTGTACTCCTTCCTTTTGTCCATGCTGGCCTTCTCAGTTACTTTCCACAACTACACTGTACAAATAAATCCCCATGGTTATTGTTGTGTGCATACAAAATTCCCTCTTTGTGTTTTACCCCTTTTCTTGCTGAACTGCATGGATAGTCTTGCAGTTGCATGTAGGTTTGTTGGCTCTAAAGGCATGCTGCAGCATTTTTGCACACATTTGACTGCTAACAACACACACTGACCCTATTTATTGAGAACAAATGACACATGCATCAAAGAGTACAGATATGAGTTAACAAAGCATACCCTGAGGCTGGTTATTTGACACAAATGGCGAACACAGCTAACAGTAGTCATTAGCTTAGATAGCTAACAAAACATACCAAGACCTTGTTTAGTTCACACAAAAAGCAAAACAAGTAACTATACAAACCTTAACTTAACTATCCAACAAAAAACACTCTGACCCCGTTTATTCAAGATAATGACCAATGGCAGATGCATCTAACAGTACAGACATTAACCTAAAGTGCTAATGCAAACATAGCAACATATAGTCTACAGTCTTTAGCTCTATTTAGCAAACACACTCTGACTCAGTGTGCAGCATGTTTTTGCATGTGTGCAGGTGACTTCAGGTGAGGTAAAGGTACTTTATTTTGTCACATATATAGTTGTACAGTGAAATTCATTCTCTGCATGTAACCCAGGGGTGTCAAACATACGGCATGCAGGCCAGAACCGGCCCACAAAGGGGTCTAATCCAGCCCACTGGGTAACCTTGCAAAGTATAAAAATTGCAGAAAAGTAGGCCAGATTCCAATTTTTCAATAAAATGCACCTTAATGCTATCCTGGATGTCCAACTTGAAATAATTGACTTGAAATGTGATTCAGATTTGAAGGACACATTTTTCCTTAGCGGGGTTTGGAAACATTTATATCGTATTTCTCACCATGGTAACCCTAGATGGTTTATTATAGTAAAGTTGGTTTTACTGGTCCAGCCCCCTTAAGATCAAATTCAGCTGCATGTGGCCCTTGAACTAAAATGAGTTTGACACTCCTGATTTAACCCATCCTTAGTATATATAAGCTACTGTGCAGCACCCAGGGGACTAACTCCAGATCTATGTCAGTGCTTTCATCAAGGGCACCCAAAGACCTTCCTGCTGTGTTAATCCAGATCCTCTCTTATTCCTTTCTCTTTGGACAATATGATTTTTTTTTAAAATGGTTTCCATCAGTGTTTTTCTGAGATGTTGGGGAAGAAAAAAGTAGTATGAAGGTAGGGATCATTGTGTTTCCTTGTACACACCAGGTAGGTTTCACCTCAAGTATTGGACATCCGTGCTTCCTAGACAGACAGATAGTGTTTTTGTAATTTGGATGGTTGTTATAGTCACATTTAAAAGCTGCATTCTAGCAGAAATCCCCTCATAATTACATCCAGAAGAACCAAATGTCGAACAAAACAATTACCTATATTCTACCTCAGACATGCTCATGTAACCGACTCATTTTAAAATAATACCCTCTCCTCCGCACTGCTCCCATTTTATTTCTCATTTCTCACTTCTTACAATCTGTAGAGCCCAGGTGTCTGAAAAATGTACAATTGCCTGTCCAGTGTCTGCTAAGGCCTTGAAAATCTCTTATTAGAGCCAGGCTAGTAAAGGCTCTGCTCACTTGAATAAGCCCAGTGAGGTGGTCATTACACGGCCCCCTCTCTGCAGCTATTATTGCATTAGCTAAACTGACCATTAAATGAGCATCCAGCTCTCCCCATCTGCACATACGCTTCCAAAGAGCTGACACTAAGCTAGAATTATAGTTCTCGGTGCATGCTCAGTACGTTTTGAGCCTACCAGTCGAACGCTGTAAGATTTCTCCAAAATTTCAGCTCACTAAACAAATGCTGTTTAGCCAGAGGTGAACAGTACAGTTATATAAAAAATATGCTCTATTGCTGTTTTTTATGCTTCACCAAGTAAAATGTGATGTTCAAACACGTTGGCCTAGAGACTGATAAAATACTGTAGATCTTTGTCTGCAGTGGGAATATCATGAATCATATTCAGGCAGCGGACTTCATTCTCAATAATAAGTCTAAAGACGAACATCTGCTAGTTTACATAGTTTACATTCTTTGTTTCTTTCTCAATGGAAGCTCATTAAATTCTTATTGTTCCCGACTAGCCTCTTCACCTTTTTGTTCAGGTCTGAAGGATTTTCTGATTGTCTGAATAAAGAACCCGAACTAAAGGATGACCTTAGGCCCTCGTTTTGATTGTATTGCTTGTACGAAGGAGACGTGAATGATTCTCTTTTAAAGTATTAGCATCATCAAGTATTCAGCAGGCCAGTGGAGGAAGACAGACTGCAGGGGTTTGTAGGATTTAACACAGACACAAGTGCACTGTAGCGTAGACCCTGAAGCTTTGTCGTCAGTGCTGCGGTGTATAATAGATGACGGTGAGAGGCAGAGAGAAATGAGAGAGAGAGGGAGTTCATTGAGATCGGGGGGCCAAGGGAGTGGAGAGACACGAATAGAGAGACAATAATGGGCAGGAGTTTTGTTAAAAGTTATCCAGCTGCTGCTCTTCCACCTGTCGGCTGATATTTTTAGACTAAGCGAGAAACCAATGGTGATTTTACACCGACATTAGCGTACCATTAGATATGAGCAATTATCTATGCCTCCCCCCCCCACCACCACCACCACCACCCTTTCCCTCTAATGATGAAGATGAGGGTGTAAATGAGTGCCTACCATTGGAGCAATTTAGCACAGATTTCTAGCTGTCATTATATCTCATGGATGTCCAGGGATGAGACAAATGGGATTCAATTAGGTGTGTATTTCTCTATGTGTGTGTGTGCATGTGCATGTGTTGAGTTCAGTCCATTGTCTACCTACTTATCCTTCTCCCCAGGGACAGAGACAGAACTGATTGAATCCATATCTGGCGCCTCTCAGCAGGGGATGAGATGGAGGTAATCCCCACTGTCAGGCCTCCATGCTGGGAGGGACTCATGACTTGAGTCCCCCGCCTGAGGCCTGTGTGCCTGGACTAAGACTACTTGAGCTCTGAATTGCTGCTCTCTCGTAGAAAACACCTGAGCAACACGGAGAGAGAAGGAAAAAAAACAGTGAAGAGGAGACTTTATACAAATCCATGGCTAGACTAAAAGAACAATTTGACTTATTTAACCCTCCTGTTGTCCTCGAGTCATCGAAAGAAGGGAGGAAGAAGGAAGGGAGGGAGGAAGGAAGGTAGGGAGGAAGAAAGAAGGAAAGGAGGGACGAAGGAAGGATGGAAGGGAGGAAAGAAGGTAGGAGGGAGGGGGAAAGGGAAAAAGGAAGGAAAGAAGGACATAGGAAGGAAGGAAAGAGGAAGGAAAAAAGGAGGGAGGGAGGAAGAAAAGGAAAGGAGGGAGGAAGGAAAGAAGGAAAGAAGTAAGGTAGGAGGGAGGGAGGAAGGTAGGGAGGGGGAAATGAAAAGAGGAAGGAAGGAAGGAAAGAAGGACATAGGAAGGAAGGAAAGAAGGAGGGAGGGAGGAAAGAAGGGAGGGAGGAAGGACATAGGAAGGAAAGAAAGGAGGGAGGGAGGGAGGAAGGAAATAGAGAGAGAAGGAGCGAGGGAGGAAGGACAGATGGAAGGAAGGGAGGGAGGAAAGAAGGAACAGCCAAAACAGACGGGATCAATTTGACCCGGGATAACGACACAAAGGTTAAAGGTTATTTAGGTTTTTGACTACTGTAAAATCCTAAAAATGTTCCCCAAGAGAGAACCAAGACAGGTTCATATTAGAACATATAACCCTAACCCTCCTTATTTTTGATGATATATATATATATATATATATATATATATATATATATATTCCCCCTTATTGCTACATACTCAATTATCCAGTTTAATATAACGCACCTCTATGTATGTCATGGAAACAACCGGCCCGTTGGTGGCAGTAACACAGTGCAGTAAGAAACAAGCTTTTTATTCCTAATTTCTTCCAGTTAATAAAAAAAAAAAAAATCTCTTAGCTGAGAATCGTCACAGGGACAGAGCAAATTTTTCCTAATTTTCCTCTTTTTTTTTTTTTTACCTTTTTTGTCTTGATAATTGCGGTATAATGTATAATTCCCACTGCAATAATTCCATCAGTACAACAACAGAGCAATGTCATAGTTACCACTCTGCCGCTCTCACTTTCTCTTTTGACAGAAATTCACTGACTAATTGCAGTCGTTTCACTCTGCTGTTTTTCTCAGCGGATGTTTCTCCACTACCTTCTTTTTTTTTTTTTTTTTTTTTTTTAAGGCCTGGATCTTACGTGTTGCAGCACCAGATTACTCTCTGTGGTATTACTGCTGTGGAAATTGATGTTACACTGAATTTATCATGTGAGCCTTTGTTGGAGGCTGCAGGTAATTCCATCCCCTTCTTTTCTACCCAGGGCTTTATTAGCCTCCAGAATATTATGTGCTATTTGAAGACTTGGCCGTTATTCAAATATTATAGCTTTTTAAAATGTTTTTGTTTGTTTCTCTCTTTACTCCCACTAAATTAGTACCATAGTATTTGTCATGCAAACTGCATGTTTCTACAAAGGGAAGTACCTCAACTTTGCAGAGTGCATTAGAAGCCACCAAATGATGAAAGCTATAAACCAGACTATCATCCTTCTTTAACCCTTGCATACTGTTTTTCTGGTCAAATTTGACCCTTTTTTGACATTTGACAGCTTTTAAAACACCCTAAATGTTGTTATTTTACCCTGAAATTTGATTACTTTTCCTAAAGTGGCCCAAAATACATAAAAATTCAATATTTTTGAAATATTCTTTTATAGAGGTGCTACAAATGTTTGTCCATTGAGGCTGCTCTGGGTCAGATTATCTCTGTATCTATTGCCATGTGTTTTAGTGAAATGAATAGTTAATAGTTTTAATAAGATAGTAGTTATGAGGATTTCTTTTTATGATGTAGCAGTGAAGACTGATGGCTCTAATGGTTATACAATAAACCCCACAGTTCCATTAAGTTCTGCTCATTTAACACTTTACATATAAAATAACATTTAACCACCAAAAAGAGATGAAAAAATGACTAAAAGAGACATAAACTGACTAAATAAACCTAAAAACTAACAAAAAGAGACATAAAAATGACTAAAAAGAGATGAAAACATGACTAAAAACAACTAGTTACCATGGTAACGTAGAGATGGAGTGACTAAAGAGACTCAAAACTACCAAAAAGAGACATTTCAATCATTATTGCTATGTTATATTTTCATGTCTTAGGTAAAATAGGACATGATATTGTGTGATAGGAGATGTTTAGTGGTGTAAAAGCTAAAAAATACACTCTCTCTGCTCTCTGAAACATGAATCAAGGTTTAATCACATTTATTGATCAGTCAGATCGACTATTGATGCTTTCTAAACACATCTGTGTGCTTCAACATTTGGTAAAGACACTTTTTATGAGGAGATTCTTAAAACTGACCCACAATAATACTGCAAAGGTGCAGAGTATGAACAGTATGTGAGGGTTAATACGGTCCAGCAGGGGGAATTGATGTGATTACAGGGTCAGTGTTACATACTATATGCAACATTTCACAGGGGGAATGTTAAACACACGTTTATTAGTCTGCTAAAAAAAACACCCAGCGTATGCCTCTCTGACAGAACCGCAGCCAAAACATGATTAACACTGCTGATTTCACACCAGCTGCATTGATCAAATGTAATCTAATGAAACAACAGTTTCACCGGAGCAATGCCAGCTTGGGTTTTTTTTGACTCACACTGGTTGTTAGTGTAACACACACCATTTGGTGGACGCATTGATCCGAATCACCGGTAGAAGGAAAGCATCATTGTTTAGCCTCGGCGGGTGATTGAAGGCAAATCACTGCTGCAGCGGAGCTATAACAACAACACCTTCCCTAGGAGTCGATCCAACCTCAGCTAATTACGTAATAGTTTGATAGTTGATAAGCTATTGAGCTATTACTGAGCTCAATTTGCTGCTTGGTTGGGATGAAGCATCAAATAGTCTCACAGCTAAATAAATCACTTGGTTTACAGCTGTGCAAACCTCTAAGCACACAAGTGATTTAATATTAATGGTTATTTTGTCCACCGGCTGATTCTATTTAACCCTTAAATACTGTTCATATTATACACCCTTGCAGTATGTTCTCCTCCATAAAAAGTGTCTTTACCAAATGTTGAATCACAGATGTGTTTAGAAAGCATCAATAGTCGATCTGACTGATCAATAAATGTGATTAAACCTTGATTCATGTGTCAGAGAGCAGAGAGAGTGTATTTTTTAGCTTTTACACCACTAAACATCTCCTATCACACAATATCATGTCCTATTTTACCTAAGACATGAAAATATAACATAGCAATAATGATTGAAATGTCTCTTTTTGGTAGTTTTGAGTCTCTTTTAGTCACTCCATCTCATAGTTACCATGGTAACTAGTTGTTTTTAGTCATTCTTTCATCTCTTTTTGGTAGTTTTGAGTCTCTTTAGTCACTCCATCTCATAGTTACTATGGTAACTAGTTGTTTTTAGTCATTTTTTCATCTCTTTTTTGTATTTTTTAGGTTTCTTTCGTCAATTTAAGTCTCTTTTTAGTCATTTTTATGTCTCTTTTGTGTATTTTTTTGATTTATTTAGCCAATTTGTGTCCCTTTTAGTCATTTTTGCATCTCTTTTTGGTGGTTAAATGTTATTTTATTGAGTTTATTACGTGTATTTTGTATTTGTGGAGAAAAAAACTGCTACTATCACGCAATATCATGTCCTATTTTACCTAACACATGCAAATATTGTAAGAGTTAAGATAATTGCAGTCTGTCAGTTACTATACTGCGATAATGTAAAATTTTCAGAAAAACTGTAGAGTCAGAAAAATCAATACCACCACCACCAGTCCTGAGGCGATGTCATGCAGTAATCATTGACACATCACATTTTCTATGAGATTCTGTTATCAGATTTGAGTGAGTGGCTGGAGGCTGTGACCTTCTGCGGAGCCCAGAGGGATGCACCGGCTTGATTTGTCCATTAGCACGACCGCAGAACTATCAAAATGTTTCCTCTATCTGTCTGTTCGGCCGTCTGTCTCGCTGACCAAGACACTCGTCTGTAATCAGAGGCAGCACATCTTCCTTTTTGGCAGACCCACTACACACAGTCTGGTCGCCGTCCAATCGCCTATGTGACAGATTGGTTTGGATGCTTTTGCCATTAACCAGCACGGCCTCGTCCCGGTCCGCTAGCACCGCTACACCGGCCAACTGTTCCTCCCTGCAAAACGAGACAGACATTAAAGCCGTCTATGTCTTCATCACCCTCAGGGCTAACACCCGGCCACACACTGATCCTCTTCTTCCTTCCTCCCTTCCTTCTTTCCTTCTTTCTTCCTCCCTCCCTCCCTTCCTCCCTTCCCTACCTCCCTCCTTTCCTTTCCTTCCCTTCCTTCTTCCTCCCTCCCTCCTTTCTTTCCCTTCCTTCTTCCTCCCTCCCTCCTTTCCTTCCTTATTCCTCCCTCCCTCCCTTCCTTCCGTCTGTCCTCCCTCCCTCCTTTCTTTTTTCCTTCCTCTTTCCTCCCTTCCTTCTTTCCTCCCTCCATCCCCTTTCCTTCCTTAATACTCCCTTCCTTCCTTCCATCTGTCCTCCCTCCTTCTCTTTCTTTCCTTCCTCTGTCCATCCCCTTTTCTTCCTTCCTCCTGTCCTTCCTTCCTCCCTCCCTCCTTCTTTCTTTCCCTCTTCCCTTCTGTCTTTCCTTCCCCCGCTACCTTCCCCCTTCCTTCTTTCCTTCCTTCCTCTTTTCTTTTCCTCCTCCCTTCCTTCTTTTCTCCCTCTTTCTTTCTTTCCTCCCCCCTACCTTACCCCTTCATTCTTTCCTGTCCTTCTTTCCCTCCATCTTTTCCTTTCTTACTCCCTCCCTCCTACCTTCCATCCTCCTTTCCTTCCTTCTTCCTCCCTTCCTTCCTCCTTCCCTTCTTCCTCCCTTCCTTGACTCGAGGACAACAGGAGGGTTAAAGGAAGACTGGTTGGACACCACAAACTAAGCTCGAGGCTACTTTTGTAGAGGATTGATAAGGATTGATCCGCACCACACAAACATCTTTGTAACCACACTCACATTTCATGGTGTATGATTTGTAGGATTTGAAATATATATATATAACCCTAACCCTCACAAAATATTGATTTACTCGCATCAAAAAAATAAAAGTGAGATGGGTTTGACAGCTCATTCCTGACCTCGAAAACATCGGCTGTCTAAACAATATAAACTCAAGGTTCACTTACTCGCTCGCTCCAGAGCTTCCTTCACTTGTGTCCTTCACTTGTGTCCTTCCCTTTTTGCCACTGTCCTTCACTCTGAAGATGCAAGGAAAGGAAACAAGGAAACATTATTACAGAGGAATGATTACGCCGGCTACAACTATTGATATTATGATTGTAAATCAATTATTTAAGAACCCAGGTTATGATTTAAAATATCTTATTAACTGTATAAATGATTTATTAGGCCAAATGTTTGAGGGAAAAGTATATATCTCGCATTGAACTGTAGTTTCTACCCAACAGTCAATGTGACTAAATGGAAACGATGATAACAATTAAAATTAGTTTCTGGCTGAAGAGATAATATCATCCCTGATTAAAGACCGGAATGATTTCTGGTTCAAGTGAGGAGCGAGGAGTGATCAAATTAGGGAATTGGTATGGATCCATGGTCTTTATCAGCGGTATCTCAGAGACTGAGCCATTATGATAGCCAATAGCATCGGAAAGCCACAGAGGACATACTTTAATGAAAACATCATTCTGCATGTGAAAGTGTTACATTTATCTCACTGTGAGAGCAGAGTATGCAAAGAAATACAAAGATAGAAAGAAGAAGAAAGATCATTTTGTTTGTTGAAATTCTTTAACTGGGTTAATTTAGCAGAACATTTGATTTGGTGATATGTGATAGTGCAGCTTTAACCTTAGTGTCGTCCTCCCGGGTCAAATTGACCCCATCTGTCCTTCCTCCCTCTCTCCTTCTCTCTTTCTTTCCTTCCACTCTTTCTTCCCTCCTTTCCTTCCTCCATCCCCCTTTTCCTTTCTCCCTCTCTCCCTCCTTCCTTCTTTCCTCCGTCCTTCCACCCTTACTTTCCTCCCTTCATTCCTTCCTCCCTCCTTCCTTTCCTTCCTCCTTCCCTCCTACCTTCCTTACTTCTTTCCTCCGTCATTCCTTCCTTCCTTCTTCCTTTCTCCCTCCCTCCTTCCTTACTCCTTTCCTTTCTCCCTCTCTCCTACATTCCTTCTTTCCTCTGGCCTTCAACCCTTCCTTCCTTCCTTTCCTTCCTTCCTCCTTTCCTCCCTTCCTTCCTCCCTCCCGCCCTTCCCTCTTCCTCCCTCCTTCCTTTTCTTCCTTCCTTCCTCCCTCCCTCCTTTCCTTCCTTCTTCCTCCCCTCTTCCTTCCTACCTTCCTCCTTTCCTTCCTCCCTCCTTTCCTTCCTTCTTCCTTCCCTCTTCCTCCTTTCCTTCCTTCCTCCTTTCCTTCCTCCTCCCTCCCTCCTTTCCATCCCTCCTTTCCTCCCTTCCTTCCTCCTTCCTTTCCTTCATTGACTCGAGGACAACAGGAGGGTTAACCGGGCTAATCTAGCAGAACATTTGATTCAGTGATATTTGACAGTGCAGCTTTAAGACTGACCACGCTGTGTCCACTTCCTGCTGTCTGGAAAAACCCTTGAATGCCGGTGTTGTTCATTCAAGGTGTGTGACAGGCCGAATGTTCATTAAAACAGACAAGTCCCATTAAGTCTTGTCACCCCAGGCTGTCTCTCCATAAAGACAAACTTAAAGAAACATCAAATGAAAGTCTTTGATGTGGTTGGCTGACTTGGATAACCGTCTGATTAGACAGGAGACACACTATCGCTCGCTGCGTCTGTCAAATGTGCCAATAGAGGGAACGCTGTGGCTTTAACGGTAAATACATTGCTCTTGTCCTCGCCGTGACTCTGCAGAAGACATTTTTTTGGTGTAATTTTAAAGGGGAAAATCACCACAGCTGGGACATGGTAATGGTTTTAGTCAGAGGTGCCATGTTTTCAACGCTGAAGTGTCCTTCAGTGTCTGGCTAAGCAGTGTGAGAGGCTGGATGATGGTTATTAAGAGACTCTGGATCAAGAGGAGGTTTGGACAAAAAGAAGAAAAAAAAAAGATAAAAGATTAACATATCCAGATCAGTTAGATTGCTCCTTTTATTTAACTTTCTTCATCAAACCTGAGGATGGAAAAAAAAGGTGTGTTATTAAATTTGACCTTTCTCCTTCCTTGTAAAAACTTGTAGAGAATTGTATTAAACTATATTTTGTCTTATATCATAAAGACATATGATGGTTGTCCTGATACTTTCACTGTATACTATATACGATATAATTTTTATTAATTACCTAGTTAGTTTTTTATTGCTCATATGACCCACATTAATATGTTTGATTGTATACATGTGACGGGGTACAGCTATCAGTGAAATGCAGTTTCCCACTACTGTCGCTTCTACAGACCACAGATGACGACCAGGTGGATATTATTCACATCTGTTCAGAGCATGCTATCTGTGTATATCTAAATAATGTAATTGTATTAGTTAACACCTTCAGGAATGTGTGTTTCAATGTCGAAATGGGTAATATAACAATATACTGTATATGCTGTGATTACTGAATATTGCCGACCACGTACCATGTAATCTACTCCAGCTATCCCTTTAATCTCTCTGCATGTTTAAGGCCGTTACAGGAAATGCAAATCAATGAGCAAACACTGTTTTATGCTAACATTGGATTTATAATTTCTGCATCAGGATCGTGCAACAATCAACCGTGTCTGAATTGATTGTCCAGAAAATGAACTATATCATGATGATGTATTGATGTTGTGATATGAAATTATATCTACTGTGACATATTTGATCCTTATCACTCACATAGTAACCAAACAAGCTACTTAGAGCTACTGGAAGTATAGTTTAGCCTGTGATGGGTGATAGACAAATAGTTCATCCAGTCACCTAGCGAGTAGTTTTCCTTCTTTCCTCCGTCCTTCCACCCTTCCTCCTTTCATGTCCTTCCTTTTTTCCTTTCTCCCTCCCTCCCTCCTTTCCTCCCCTCTACATTCCTTCCTTCTTTCCTCCCTCCCTCCATCCTACCTTCCTTCCTTCCTTCCTTCCTTCCTTCCTCTTTTCCTTTCTCCCTCCTTCCTTCTTTCCTCCGTCCTTCCACCCTTCCTTCTTTCCTTTCCTCCCTCCCTTCCTTCCTTCCTCCTTCCTTTCCTTCCTCTTTTCCTTTATCCCTCCCTCCCTCCTTCCTTCTTTCCTCCCTCTTACCTTCCGTCCTTCTTTCCTCCCTCCCTCCTACCTTCCTTCCTTCTTTCCTCCGTCCTTCCTTCCTTCCTCCATCCTTCCTTCCTTCCTTCCTTTCCTCTTTCCCTTCCTTCCTTTTCTCCTTTCCTTCCTTCTTGCTTTTTCATTCCTTCCTCCCTCCCTCCCTCCCTCCCTCCCTCCCTCCCTCCCTCCCTCCCTCCTTCCTTCCTCCCTCCTTTCCTTCGTTCTTCCTCCCTTCCTTCCTCCTTTCCTTCCTCCCTCCCTCCCTCCCTCTTTCCTTTCCTTCCTTCTTATTATTACTTGAAGTACAGTAGTAGTTTAGCCTGTGATGGGTAATAAACAAATAGTTCATCCAGTCACCTAGCGAGTAGTTTTTTACGTGTCTGAACTTTACCAAAAAGTTTGTGAGGTTGACTTATCAGATGGTTCCGTGTAACAAATCATCTGGTGCATCAGGTTACACTCCTGCCTCAGTGTGACTGAAAACAGTGTCTACTTTACAGCTGCTCAGCATCCGTCTCTTTCACCTTTTTCAAACACAAAGGCACACACACACACACACACACACACACAAAGACTCTGCTGTCACTTCTATTTCTGATTCCACCTGAAAATACTCTTACACCTTTATACATCCTTTTTCTCTTTACCCTCTCCTCCTCATCCTCCCCCCCCCCCTCCGACCTGCTTCCTTCGCCTATCTGAAAGAAGAGATGGCGTCCGCGGCTGTTAGCCAAACAAACCTCAGTGGGAGTACGCAGCGAGCCCCCCTGTGACTCCAGCACTCCATTTGAATAGGTGTCTTTAACGTCTCTCCGCAGACAAAGAGGTCTGCTTTACATTTCTGCTCATTTATTTATGATCCACACAGAGGAGAGAAAAGGTCTCGGTGCTATTTTGCCACAAATGGAGCGAGTGGAGCTCAGCCTCTGTAGCGCTAACATAGCACATAGCACATAACACTATGTATAGACTGGGGTGTGATACAAGTGTTGTCAGTGACAAGGTGTCACATTGATTTTCAGCTTAGGTTGGGCATTTCATGTGCAACATTTCAACGGCTGCAGGTGGCAATAAAAGTGACATAGCGTATTGACTGAAACACTTTCAGCATGAACATTTGTGTTCAGCAGTGTGTAATCACCTCTGTTTGCCTTGAAGCTTATGCACACAAGCATGCATAAGCTCTAGTACTCCATGCTTTGTTAAGCATCAGTTTATTGTTAAAAAAATAAAGACGGAGCAAGCTCAAAATACTGAGGCATATTCATATTAATAAAGATAATAATACTAGAAAAGCAAAATCAAGTTTTTAACTATGAAATGTTATATAATCTAACAATAATCTAACTTTTCTTCTTGTTAAAG